>NC_092351.1:11880785-12188478 GCF_963676685.1 Mytilus edulis | reverse complement strand
TATATGGAAGAAGACCAATCAGAAGTGTTAATAAGGCATCTGTATGATGAGGAAGACCAATCAGAAGTGTTAATAAGGGATCTTTATATGGAGGAAGACCAATCAGAAATGTTAATAAGGCATCTGTATGATGAGGAAGACCAATCAGAAGTGTTAATAAGGGATCTTTATGATGAGGAAGACCAATCAGAAGTGTTAATAAGGGATCTTTATATGGAGGAAGACCAATCAGAAGTGTTAATAAGGCATCTGTATGATGAGGAAGACCAATCAGAAGTGTTAATAAGGGATCTTTATATGGAGGAAGACCAATAAGAAATGTTAATAAGGCATCTGTATGATGAGGAAAACCAATCAGAAGTGTTAATAAGGCATCTGTATGATGAGGAAAACCAATCAGAAATGTTAATAAGGCATCTGTATGATGAGGAAGACCAATATGAAATGTAAGAGATCTTTATATGGAGGAAGACCAATCAGAAATGTTAATAAGGCATCTTTATATGGAGGAAGACCAATCAGAAGTGTTAATAAGGCATCTGTATGATGAGGAAAACCAATCAGAAATGTTAAGAAGGCATCTGTATGATGAGGAAGACCAATCAGAAATGTAAGAGATCTTTATATGAAGGAAGACCAATCAGAAATGTTAATAAGGCATCTGTATGATGAGGAAGACCAATCAGAAGTGTTAATAAGGGATCTTTATATGGAGGAAGACCAATCAGAAGTGTTAATAAGGCATCTGTATGATGAGGAAGACCAATCAGAAGTGTTAATAAGGCATCTGTATGATGAGGAAGACCAATCAGAAGTGTTAATAAGGCATCTGTATGATGAGGAAGACCAATCAGAAGTGTTAATAAGGCATCTGTATGATGAGGAAGACCAATCAGAAGTGTTAATAAGGCATCTGTATGATGAGGAAAACCAATCAGAAGTGTTAATAAGGGATCTTTATATGGAGGAAGACCAATCAGAAGTGTTAATAAGGCATCTGTATGATGAGGAAGACAAATCAGAAATGTAAGAGATCTTTATATGGAGGAAGACCAATCAGAAGTGTTAATAAGGCATCTGTATGATGAGGAAGACCAATCAGAAGTGTTAATAAGGCATCTGTATGATGAGGAAGACCAATCAGAAGTGTTAATAAGGCATCTGTATGATGAGGAAGACCAATCAGAAGTGTTAATAAGGGATCTTTATGATGAGGAAGACCAATCAGAAGTGTTAATAAGGCATCTGTATGATGAGGAAGACCAATCAGAAGTGTTAATAAGGGATCTTTATATGGAGGAAGACCAATCAGAAGTGTTAATAAGGCATCTGTATGATAAGGAAGACCAATCAGAAGTGTTAATAAGGGATCTTTATGATGAGGAAGACCAATCAGAATTGTTAATAAGGCATCTGTATGATGAGGAAAACCAATCAGAAGTGTTAATAAGGGATCTTTATGATGAGGAAGACCAATCAGAAATGTTAATAAGGCATCTGTATGATGAGGAAAACCAATCAGAAGTGTTGATAAGGGATCTTTATATGGAGGAAGACCAATCAGAAGTGTTAATAAGGCATCTGTATGATGAGGAAGACCAATCAGAAGTGTTAATAAGGCATCTGTATGATGAGGAAGACCAATCAGAAATGTTAATAAGGCATCTGTATGATGAGGAAGACCAATCAGAAATGTTAATAAGGCATCTGTATGATGAGGAAGACCAATCAGAAGTGTTAATAAGGCATCTGTATGATGAGGAAGACCACTCAGAAGTGTTAATAAGGCATCTGTATGATGAGGAAGACCAATCAGAAGTGTTAATAAGGAATCTTTATATGGAGGAAGACCAATAAGAAATGTTAATAAGGGATCTTTATGATGAGGAAGACCAATCAGAAGTGTTAATAAGGGATCTTTATGATGAGGAAGACCAATCAGAAATGTTAATAAGGCATCTGTATGATGAGGAAGACCAATCAGAAATGTTAATAAGGAATCTGTATGATGAGGAATACCAATCAGAATTGTTAATAAGGGATCTTTATATATGGAGGAAGACCAATAAGAAATGTTAATAAGGCATCTGTACGATGAGGAAGACCAATCAGAAGTGTTAATAAGGGATCTTTATATGGAGGAAGACCAATCAGAAATGTTAATAAGGGATCTTTATATGGAGGAAGACCAATTAGAAATGTTAATAAGGCATCTGTATGATGAGGAAGACCAATCAGAAGTGTTAATAAGGGATCTTTATATGGAGGAAGACCAATCAGAAATGTTAATAAGGGATCTTTATATGGAGGAAGACCAATCAGAAGTGTTAATAAGGAATCTTTATATGGAGGAAGACCAATCAGAAGTGTTAATAAGGCATCTGTATGATGAGGAAGACCAATCAGAAATGTTAATAAGGCATCTGTATGATGAGGAAGACCAATCAGAAGTGTTAATAAGGGATCTGTATGATGAGGAAGACCAATCAGAAATGTTAATAAGGGATCTGTATGATGAGAAAGACCAATCAGAAATGTTAATAAGGCATCTGTATAATCTGTTGTTCAGCAACAGTTTTCAAGTCTATTTTTCCGATTTCCTTATGAAAACCAGTCGGTATTTACTGCCTTGTTTGCTTATCTTAACTGCTTCCTTTTAGATTTGTTGAATTGTATTTGCAAACCAATCACTCAATAACGGAATTACGTGCAACCGAACGCATACACAATTGTTCGGATGACACATTCGTTAAAGTATTGATTGGACATTTATTGTCATTTTAATGATTACGTAAGGTGTTTTAACTTACTAAAAAAATAACGGTTACACTTTGTACTTTGTTTCGTTTTATCAATTTATCTGATTTTAGGGACACATGCTCTCTTGGTAAAATGAGTCCTTGATATACGTGTACCTGGTTATTTGTCCTTGCGACACATGAATTGCATTACAGATATTACATAAGAGGTTAAAATTTCCTTTAGATCGATTAAAAGAAGTTTTATTTCATTTTGTAATATCCTTATGATGAAAACATTTTAAAAAATAGTTTGAAACTTTAAAGGCTGAGTTTAACGTGATGAGGGTACTATGCTGACCTCATATTATTTTCAAACCTAAATAGTAATGTCTTGTATTTCAATGTTGGTGTATTTTACAGTTCATGTTTGGATAGATTATACATTATATAAACTTGAAAAAGAAATTAAATCAGGAGAAACTGTGTACAACTGGTGCCCATTGTAAAACATATAACTCTCTGAAAAATCAGTGTAAATAAATGATCGCATCATATATTTAAAATGTTGTCTTAATGTTTGAAATTAGGTTTGAATAATTTTGATTCCTGACAAAATAGAAATTTTAATCTTCGTAATAAAGCTAGATGTGCGTGAAGTTGTACAAAGTAATAGAGTATAGAGAACTGACACACGACATGTCTGTTAATATACTAGTCAGCAAAAGAAACGATACAATGAAATGTAATTTCCATACATAATGAAATTGGATACACTGTTCCAAGATAGATAATTGCCCAATTGGTCTATATTTACAGAGTGATATTTTCTTAAGGCAAAAACACGATTTTTTTGTTATTTAAAAAATCGGGTTTCACCCCAAAAATTCAAAAATCGATATTTAAACTTATAACTTCAATCTTAAACATGGTCTACGTAAAATTTTGAATGTTTTTGCAGACATTTGAATACTTAATTCTCATCTTCGAAAGTAGGTGTCGATTTTTGTGATAATTTCCCCCCAAATAAATGTCAAGCTCCCCTAAGAGTGGACAAAAATTAAGCTAACAATCGTTGTTTGTACAGAGGTTTGTTTTGATTTTAAAACAGACTAATTGGATAAATTTATATCTTACATGTATACCAGGGCCCGGTAACATCCTGTTCACTGTGATTATTCCCCTTTGATTCCCATCCGCTGGAACACAATGAGGTCGTCCACAATCAGTTGTATTGTAAGGACATTCATAACAAGACTTTGTAAGAGTATAATAGTATTCAACTGTAAAGTTATATTCACATGTCATTGGATGATCTGTCTTACATGGTCTAATGCACGGATGTTCCTTGTAGTCTGAAACAAATATGTTAGAATGCAAACAAAAATACGTCAGAATAAAATTAAATGGGTGTACGTAACCTATATCCACACACTTGACAACCTTCAACAATGAGAAAAAAACCAAAACCATGTAATTGGCTAAAAAAGACCGGGGCATGACGATATAGAAAACAAGTTGAACCAGAAAACTGAGGGCGTGTGGACCTAAAAACTTTTAGGTTAAGAAATGTTGTACTGATTTGTGAAAATATGATTTAGTTTAATAAGAATATTTCTTTGCAAAAGACTATCGTCGGAACCGAACAATGAATCAGCATTAGGTCATGGAGTACATTTGTAAAACAACATCTAATGTGATGTGTAGAAATATTGACTTCACATATAACAGTAGCACAATATCCGTTTCAAAACATACAATCTATATGTTCGATCTCGTATGATTGACAGTAAATATCTTTTCAGCTTATTGGCTGAAAAATCCCTAAATGGCTTACTGATCATTAGAACTGTTTCAGAATTATTAAAGTAAGAACATATTGATTAAAAAAAAACAGGGTAAAAAAAGAATTACCCTTTATCTTAATATTCTATACAGAAGTTTATTCCATTGAATACAAATTGAATTCAAAGAAGCGAAAATTAGCAAAAAATATAATTACAAAAATACAGAATTCCGAGGAAAACTCAAAACGGACAGTTGAAAAATCAAAAGCTCAAACACATCAAACCAATGGATAACAACTGTCATATTCCTGACTTGGTACAGGCATTTTCTTATGTAGAAAATGGTGAATTAAACGCGGTTTGAAAGACTTTGAAAGCAGGCTCTCTTGCTGGTATGAGAGTCGCATAAAATTCTATCATATTGACAACGATGTTTGAACAAAACAAACATACATAATAGAAACAAATGTATAGAAAAGGGGTACAATAGTCAACATTGTGGTATAATCTTTATCACTATGAAAGTAATCATGTCGACAGTGTTCTTATAGATTGTTTTCGTTTTTTATAAATCGGTTTTCGGCATCTTTACACTGTAAATAAAATTGAGAATGGAAATGGGGAATGTGTCAAAGAGACAACAACCCTACCAAATAAAAAACAACAGCAGAGGGTCACTAACAGGTCTTCAATGTAGCGAGAAATTCCCGCACCCGGAGGCGTCCTTCAGCTGGAAGGACTGTAAATGTTTTTGCAGTGCTTCGTGCTTTCAATACAAGTGTATTTCTTTTTAAAAAAAAAGTGATGTTGTAGATTGCTTTACTGTCCCATTTACTAATAAACCACATCTACTTTCTTGTATATTTAATAAAACTTGCTTTTGCATTCTTTTTTTTTCTTTAAAAATACAAAATAATATTGTGATTTATTTAAGATTTCTCATTTTCTACAAAATCTATGCTCAGTATCATTTTCTATGTTTATGGTCAATTGGTAAAACATATCATTGCGGTCTCCACAAATTGATAATTCATACCTTGTAATAAAATATGACCATGCGATTCCACCAAAAATAATAATATAGTCGTCTTCAAAATAAGCAAGTTTGTTTCCATAAATTGTGCCATTGTATTGTCTTATTGACCGATGCTTCTTTCGCCTTAAATTAGATAATATTTCCCTTTTATAGTATTCGGGAAGTTTAATTAATTTGATAAGAAAATCTTATGTCAATTTACCCTCTTTTTCGTTATGTGAAATAAAGTTCACCCCTGTTCATATATAATAAATTATCGATTTTAAGTGATAGGTACTTTAAAACGTGTATAGTATATAGTATACATGTACTTATGGTAATTGAAAACAAAGCTTTAATATCATAAAATGCATGTAAAATAATCGAAAAGTAAATGCATATTAAGATACATTTAAATAAAATTAACGCCACTTCCCTCTTTCGATCAATGATGTTTTGCACTTCTTGTTTTAAGAAGCATGATTGGGATGCTTCTAGCTACACTGAGAAACCCTAGGTTTGTCACGGTTTATATCTTACCTATTCATGCAGATTTAGATCACCCTGCATCACCATTGACATGACGTTCGATGTTACAACTTGTCAAAGTTTTTAACAAAGTATAGAGAAATTTTTATACAAATATGATTGTAATTATCATCATTATATTCTTGCCTCTAATTTTTTTTTTTGCTTTGCAAAGAGTGGGATATCTTATTTGATTCTTCAATCTTCAGTCTATTGGTTTAGTTCAAGTGATTAGGAGTAACACACGAAGGCTACAGCGTATCTCACTGTGATATTTGATATAGGATGAAACTTGAATCAAATATACAGAATAGCAGTTTTCAGTAAAAAAAGGCAGGATGAGCAACTTGGCAAAAAAAAGGCATGATGAGCAACTTGGCCCCCCAAAAAAGGCAGGATGAGCAACTTGGCAAAAAAAAAAGACATGATGAGCAACTTGGCAAAAAAAGGCATGATGAGCAACTTGGCAGAAAAAAAGGCATGATGAGCAACTTGGCAAAAAAAGGCATGATGATCAACTTGGCAAAAAAAGGCATGATGAGCAACTTGGCAAAAAAAATATCAAGATGAGCAACTTGGCAAATAAAAGGCATGATGAGCAACTTGGCAAAAAAAGGCATGATGAGCAACTTGGCAAAAAGGCATGATGAGCAACTTGGCAAAATAAAAGGCAGGATGATCAACTTGGCCAAAAAAAGGAAGGATGACAATTGGTGTAAAGAAAGGTCAGGCTAAAGTGATAGTAGCTTCCTTACACAAAATTCATATAACTATTGTGACTTATTCTGTGTAATTACAAACATTTCCACAAGAAAGTCTCGCAATATTCCTAGAGATAGAATTATAAGGATTAAATGGTCTGGATTTTTTTTTAATTGGACTGTCTGCTCACAAACTGAATAAAAAACAATGTTTAATTCTATATAATATGAACTTTATACATCAATTACGCATATAGACATGTGTGTTTTCAGTTACCGGCCCAACTCTATCTTAGGCGAACCAACTTAAATAAAAATTCCCGCGATTTTGCGGATTTGATCTAGTGTATATTATTTGCAGAATACACTTTTGAATAATCAGATATAATAGCCATACCCTTTCACATGATTTCTATCAGAAATTGTATTAGTCTATTGGCCGATCATTCACTGGTTGTATTACACTATAAGCCGAGCACACACAGGTTGTATTACACTATAAGCCGAGCATACAAAGGTTGTATTTCGTTTTAAGCCGAGCAAACACATGTTGTATTTCGTTATAAGCCGAGCAAACACATGTTGTATTTCACTATAAGCCGAAAATACACAGGTTGTATTCCACTATAAGCCGAGCATATACAGTTTGTATTACAATATAAACCAAACATACATAGGCTGTATTACACTATAAGCCGAGCATACATAGGTTGTATTACACTATAAGCCGAGCATTCAAAGGCTGTATTACACTATACGCCGAGCATACAAAGGCTGTATTACACTATACGCCGAGCATTCAAAGGCTGTATAACACTATAAGCCGAGCATACACAGGATGTATTACACTATAAGCCGAGCATACAAAGGCTGTATTACACTATAAGTCGATCATACAAAGGCTGTATTACACTATACGCCGAGCATACAAAGGATGTATTACACTATAAGCCGAGCATACAAAGGCTGTATTACACTATAAGCCGAGCATACATAGGTTGTATTACACTATAAACTGAGCATACAAAGGATGTGTTACAATATAAGCCGAGCATACACAGGTTGCATTACACTATAAGCCGAGCGTACACAGGATGTATTACACTATAAGCCGAGCATACAAAGGTTGTATTACACTATAAGCCGAGCAAACACAGGTTGTATTTCACTATAAGCCGAGCAAACACAGGTTGTATTCCACTATAAGCCGAGCATATACAGTTTGTATTACAATATAAACCAAACATACACAGGCTGTATTACACTATAAGTTGAGCATACATAGGTTGTATTACACTATAAGCCGAGCATACAAAGGCTGTATTACACTATACGCCAAGCATACAAAGGCTGTATTACACTATACGCCGAGCATACAAATGCTGTATAACACTATACGCCGAGCATACACAGGATGTATTACACTATAAGCCGAGCATACAAAGGCTGTATTACACTATAAGTTGATCATACAAAGGTTGTATTACACTAATGGCCGAGCATACATTGTATTACACTATAAGCCGAGCATACACAGGCTGTATTACACTATAAGCCGAGCATACACAGGTTGTATTACACTATAAGCCGAGCATACACAGGTTGTATTACACTATTGACCGAGCATACACAGGATGTATTACACTAATGGCCGATCATACCCAGGTTGTGTTACACTATTGGCCGCTAATACACAGGTTGTATTACACTATAAGCCGAACATACAAAGGTTGTATTACACTATAAGTCGAGCATACGCAGTATGTATTCCACTATAAGCCGATCATACACACGTTGCATTTCATTATAAGCCGATCATTAACAGATTGTATTTCAATATAAGCCGATCAAACACAGGTTGTATTACACTATTGACCGAACATACACAGGTTGTATTACACTATAAGCCGAGCATACACAGGTTGTATTACACTATAAGCCGAGAATACACAGGCTGTATTACACTATTGGCCGATCATACAAAGGTTGTATTACACTATTGGCCGAGCATACTCAGGGTGTATTACACTATTGGCCGATCATACACAGGTTGTATTACACTATAAGCCGAGCATACACAGGCTGTATTACACTATAAGCCGAGCATACACAGGTTGTATAACACTATAAGCTGAGAATACACAGGCTGTATTACACTATTAGCCGATCATACAAAGGTTGTATTACACTATTGGCCGAGCACACACAGGGTGTATTACACTATTGGCCGATCATACACAGGTTGTATTACACTATTGGTCGATCATACACAGGTTGTATTACACTATTGGCCGAGCATACACAGGCTGTATTACACTATTGGCCGATCATACACAGGTTGTATTACGCTATTGGCCGATCATACACAGGTTGTATTACACTATTGGCCGAGCATACACAGGATGTATTTCAATATGAGCCGATCATACAAAGATTGTATTACACTATCAGCCGAGCATACACAGGTTGCATTTCACTATAAGCCGAGCATACACAGCCATTACAGCTGGCCGAGGACCAGTATTGCACTATAAGCCGAGCATAGTATTGCACTATAAGCCGAGCATACACAGGTTGTATTACACTATTGGCCGAGCATACATTGGTGTATTACACTATTGGCCGAGCATACACAGGTTGTATTACACTATAAGCCGAGAATACACAGGCTGTATTACACTATTGACCGATCATACAAAGGTTGTATTACACTATTGGCCGAGCATACACAGGTTGTATTTAATTTACACTATTGGCCGAGCATACATTGGTGTATTACACTATTGGCCGAGCATACACAGGTTGTATTACACTATAAGCCGAGAATACACAGGCTGTATTACACTATTGGCCGATGATACAAAGGTTGTATTACACTATTGGCCGAGCATACACAGGCTGTATTACACTATTGGCCGAGCATACACAGGCTGTATTACACTATAAGCCGAGCATACACAGGTTGTATTACACTATAAGCCGAGAATACACAGGCTGTATTACACTATTGGCCGATCATACAAAGGTTGTATTACACTATAGGCCGAGCATACCCAGGGTGTATTACACTATTGGCCGATCATACACAGGTTGCATTACACAATAAGCCGAGCATACACAGGCTGTATTACACTATAAGCCGAGCATACACAGGTTGTATTACACTATAAGCTGAGAATACACAGGCTGTATTACACTATTAGCCGATCATACAAAGGTTGTATTACACTATTGGCCGAGCATACACAGGGTGTATTACACTATTGGCCGATCATACACAGGTTGTATTACACTATTAGCCGAGCATACACAGGTTGTATTACACTATAAGCTGATAACACACAGGCTGTATTACACTATTAGCCGATCATACAAAGGTTGTATTACACTATTGGCCGAGCATACACAGGGTGTATTACACTATTGGCCGATCATACACAGGTTGTATTACACTATTGGTCGATCATACACAGGTTGTATTACACTATTGGCCGAGCATACACAGGATGTATCACACTATTGGCCGATCATACACAGGTTGTATTTCACTATAAACCGATCATACGAAGGCTGTATTACACTATTGGCCGAGCATACACAGGATGTATTACACTTTAAGCCGAGCATACACAGGTTGTATTCCACTATAAGCCGAGCATACAAAGGATGTATTACACTATAAGCCGAGCATACACAGGTTGTATTACACTATTGGCCGAGCATACATTGGTGTATTACACTTTTGGCCGAGCATACAAACTACATTGATTGAATAATGCTCATAAATTAACATTTTATACTATGAATGAAGCATTTTAACCTGATAATATGCCAACACAATTTTTTTTAAATTTAATTTTGGATCATCTGTATGTTTTTTTTTCACATATTACCTTTTTGTAAAGAGTTTGAGAGCATGCTGGTCAGTTTCGAGAGAGGTTATATTCTTTTGATCGGTTTTCGGTGTTTTCGGTTGTACAAAGTTATCAAGTCGTACATCATGTAATTGTGTTTTTCAAAAATAAGTTTAATCTAGTCTATGTTATAAAATATTCAGTGAAAAAAGAATATGGTATCAATGATTTTACCTGTAGCGGTTTCGAAATTCAGATTTTAATTATTGTCGTTCTTTTCGTATATTTGTACAAAAAATCTTTGGGTCAATCAGTCTGACAAGATGATATTCTTAGAATATGTTTAAATTGTGTGTGTTTGTAGCAAATTTAAGACCAATCGATCGTTACTTTAGATTTCCAATAGTCCAAAACCATACAAATTTGTATACCAGTATATAATTCCAATCTAATTTGGCGACTGGTCCCGATAAAAGTGCACTCATCAAGGTAACATAAATATTAGTAATCATAATTATCATTTATCAGTCTATGTTAAAATACAAATACAAGCATTAGCTAGAAAGGTTAAAGACAGTAGGACAGTGCCATATACCTCGATTCAACCTTGAAGATTTAGAACCTACTTTTAAAATGTTTTTATTATTTCCTAAATAAGTTACTATATTTAAACCACTGTACATATTCTCACAAGATCTCCCAGCTCTATCTAATCAATTTAATCCTCAATGTTCATCTTATCAGACTAAATGTATACTGAGAAACCTTGAACAATGGCAGACAGTCTAGATACCATTGACTATGTTGTTATAGGGATCTATTTTATTGCAGTTTTATGTGTCGGAATTTGGGTAAGTGAAATTTCGTCCCTGAAAATAACATGTACTTTACGTTTGTTTTTATATTTGAGAAGTACTGTTGACAATAACGAATCGATAGATAAAGATATTAACCTCTTGTGCCATATTTGTCGTACCTAAGATTTCTGACCTAAACAAAGATTTTGATATGAATGTAAGGTGATGTAGGGATATGACAATGACGTATTGATGCTACAAAACAGAAAGACAGTTATTGATGAGTACACTTTAGGGTCTTTAACTATGTAAAAATGTATACACATGAGTCATATAGGAAACTCTAATGTCCTTAATACATGTATTATAGACTAGTTGCGAATAAAATTTGCTGATACTACTAAAACGTCTATTATAACATCAAAGTCACAAGGCAATCACTGACAAAGTTCATCCCTTTGGACAGGATTTATAACATATAGCTTAGTTAAAATAGTTCTACTACCCCTCTTTATTACTGTAGGTAGAAAACGGACGTTGTATCCATATATTCATTAAAGAGCACACAATAAAAACGGGTCCTGAGAACGGGTCCTGAGAATGCGAGTTCTGTTCTTCTCATATATTTTATGATAGTATGATACTAAACCCCTAACGGGAGGGATTGTGCCTGATATTCATGTGATAAAGACATAATCTTTTAATCAGTTTAATTGAGGTCTGGAGCTGGCATGTCAGTTAACTGCTAGTAGTCTGTAGTAATTTATGTATTAATGTCATTTTATTTATTTTCTTTTGTTTCATCTTCTGACATCGGGCTCGGACTTCTCTTGAATTGAATTTTAATGTGCGTATTGTTATGCGTTTACTTTTCTACATTGGCTAGAGGTATAGGGGGAGGGTTGAGATCTCATAAACATGTTTAACCCCGCCGCAATTTTGCGTCTGTCCCAAGTCAGGAGCCTCTGGTCTTTGTTAGTCTTGTATGATTTTTAATTTTAGTTTCTTGTGTATTATAATTCGGAGTTTAGTATGACGTCCATTATCACTGTACTAGTATACATATTTTTAAGGGGCCAGCTAAAGGACGCCTACGGGTACGGGAGTTTCTCGCTACATTGATGACCCATTGGTGGCCTTCGGATGTTGTCTGATCTATGGTCGGGTTGTTGTCGCTTTGACACATTCCCCATTTCCTTTCTCTATTTTATTCACCCTTACAACACAAGACGATGAAATAAGAAAATAAAAAGTACAAGTAAATACCACTGAATAATACTTGTACCATACAAAAGAAAATACTAAAAGCAAGCTTTTAGTAACTACTATGCAGCTGATAATCAAATATGCTTTCTTACACTTTCATATATTACTATACTTTGACTATTTGTATTTTCCAACCCTTTTCTAAACATTAGCATCAAGAACTTTGCGGAAAACATAATTGTGCCGCAAGAGAGAAATTCAAATTTCAAATGAAACATCTTAGTCGTATCTAAAAATATAAGCTCAAACTGCAAAAAAGGTGAATCACAATTTCTCCCCCCAAAATACAATACATGCTACAATGATTCGAAATTATGTAAATCATAAATTTTGCCATCTAGTCAATTCAACTATGCAGCAACAAATATTTGAACAATTCGTACAATGTAAACAAATAATTATATTGTATAAAACCTGATAAGTTCAAAGGTGATATTTATTTTATACATATATTCATAGATTTTTTATGCATATTTTATGATTGTATGATTTTAGTCAACATGTCGTCCAAACAGAGGCAACACAACAGGATACTTTTTAGCTGGAAAATCAATGCACTGGATACCTGTGAGTACAAAGTTGGAGAAATATAATGATCAAATTTGAACGAAATGGAAATGGGACGTATAAGTTGTTTTGAAGTCAAGGATTATAGCCATGTATAAACGATGGTGTCTCTAGGTTGCATTTCTGTAAATATTGACAATGCAATTTCCCATAGGAACTCCTTTTACGGCTAAAACTGTTCCACTTTTTCTATGAAGTTTTGAAAAATCTTATGATTATCCTAGAATTGTAAGTTCATATGCACTACAATTGTTTTCAAAGGTCAAAATATAGGGCTGTGCGGCATATTTTCAACGTTTATATGCCCTGAACTTTTCAGAGTTTAAACTAACACTAATTTTCTTAACTACCCCTACCTCGAATGAAGGGTTACCACAGATTTCAATGTAAACAATATGCACATGTATACTTACTGGTAACATTCCCAAGTTATGTCTCTATGAGATGGAACACAGAGAGCATAACTGGGAATCAGTATGTAAACAAAATTAATTTTCTATTAATATTCTAAATCTCCCCAAAAGAGGCGAGGTTTGAGAAACAGCTGTATTTACAAAGTGCAACCTCTAAATAAATCAGAATACAAATATATAAAACTGAAGTCGTACTTTAATTGTAACTAGAACACACCCGCGAAATCGCGGGCATTCAGAGCGTAGTTTAAAGTATGTAAAGTGTTGTTGAAAGAATTTTGTAAAATATTGAATGACTGGAGTCATAGGTTATTGGGGACAGGAAAATGTTTTTTTATTTTTATCCCTTCTCCTTTATTTCCAAAATTCCCAATTTTTGGTTTTCTATCAATTCCAATATGAACATACATTTAGTATGTTATGAACATTTAAGTAAGGAGCCTGTTATTCAGTGGTTGTGGTTTGTTTATGTGTTACATATTTGTTTTTCGTTCATTTTTTGTACATTAATAAGGCCGCTAGTTTTCTGGTTTGAATTGTTTTAAATTGTCAGTTCGGGGCCTTTTAAAGCTGAGTATGCGGTATGGGCTTTGCTCGTTGTTGAAGGTCGTACGGTGACCTATAGTTGTTAATTTCTGTGTCATATTGGTCTCTTGTGGAGAGTTGTCTCAACATGGCAATCATACCACATCTTCTTTTTTTTGTAATCAATGAATTTTGTAAAAGATTTAATGACTGGAGAATTTCAGAAAAGGTATCAAAAGTTCACATGCATATTTTTTAGCGCTTATCTGTATATTATGAACATTCATTACAGTAACTATATAAATATAGTGTATTTACTTTCAATTCTAAGTTTAATAATCGATTCATGGTGGTCATTGATATAGTATACAGACTCTCTCTATTCAATAAACTCTGTGACCACCGTAGATAGTAAATTCTAAGTTTACTGATCGATCCATGGTGGTCATTGATATAGTATACAGACTCTCTCTATTTAATAAACTCTGCGACCGCCGTAGATAGTAAACTTGAAAATGAGCTAGAATTCTGAAAATACACTTTATTCTTTGTATATGTATGTTCAAAGTATACAGAAAAACGCAAACCGGAAGTCTAATCTGACTTAAAATTTCGTCCAATGACGGGACAATATCCGGATACCTTTTTCTCGTTTATCTCCCAAAATGACTCAATCTGAATATTCATATGAATGGATGACAAATGCGACTATGCACTGTACCTATAGGACACAGAGCCGTGTTGATTAATTTATTGTGGAAAGAAGAGAAGCGACACCCAAAATGAGGTCTTCTCGTTTAATAGTATAGATATTTACCAATACATTAATCCGTGAAGTAATCATGCGCCTCTTAGCTAGGGTATTTCCATTGGTTGACCCCCCTTTTTTTTTACGATCAATGCGTTTGAATTGGGACATATATGATTAGACCCCCCCCCCCCTTCCCATTAAACACCTATTTGAAATAGAACTGGTAACTCCCTTGTTTTGAAAAATCCGGAGTGGATGTTAATCAGATCATTCTAAAATGTAAAATGAATGTTGAAGGGGTTCTATGCTTCTGTTTTAATACATTTTGTACTTGTTTTTCTATCGAAAATTGTCCTTGTATATTTTGTTATTGTATTACATGGAGTTCTTAAGTTTAATTGAACACGATTTTTACAATTAGGTCGGTGCATCAATCTACGCCAGTAACATAGGAGCTCCAATGTTCATTGGTTTAGCTGGCACAGCTGCTGCTTCGGGATTGGCTGTCACTATTTATGAATGGATAGTAAGTATGACGTTTTAAAATCATAAATGTCTATGCAGGTGGATTTTACAAGAAATGCTCCTAATGTTAGAGACTATAGTTATTGAAATATGCAACATTTTTAAACCCATATTACTAGTTCAATTTCAGTGTAAAATCATATATGGCTTAAAGTTGTTTCCTACACTTCAATAATGTAATCGTTTTTTTTTTTTTTGTATCATTTATATTATATTTATTGTTATTAATGATAGTTTATTGAATCTTATTTTAGGCGGTATATTTCTTGGTAGCACTTGGATGGGTGTTTCTACCGGTTTATATTTCGTCTGGGGTAAGCTATCTTATATACTTACTAGAACACACCCGTGATATCGCTGGTCCGTGACTGAATTAAAGTATATAAATATGCGCAAGCCTTATTTTAGTATTAGTATATTGTCATCTGATAAAGTAATGCCGATTATAAGATACACAGTTTTCTCTGCTTTCAAATCTTTCTGTTTGAACCCGTCGAACAAGAACTTACCAATTATTGATAATATTAATTATTTGGAAAACAAAAGGTCCTGGAATGGAGTATTTTTTAATCAACAGCATTGTCCTATATTAGTTATAAATAAAGTTGAATTCTTTGATTCGCTGTTTTACGTCATGCCCGCTAAAAAATTGAAAACTGTACCTATACGCCTTATTTTAGTCCAGATTTTTAGTATTCGTATTGTTATCTTAGAAAGTCTAACTGATTAAAATACTACAATAGGTAACAATTTGACAATTAAGTAGTGTCAACCCTGTGATTATGACCCGTGTAATACTATATAGCATATTAATCCTGAATACACCGTTTGGTGGTGCGCCTGTCAGATGCGGAACGTACAGATAAGGTAATCGGTAACAGGGAATATACTATTGGTATCGGTATCGGACTCGACCCGGAACTTCTTAATTATTGGCAATATTAATTACGTGGAAAAGAAAAGGGCCTGGAGTGTTGTAATTTTTAATCTACACCTTTGTATTATATTTGTTATATATAAATATGAATTTTTTGATTCGTCGTTTTTACGTGATGACGGCTGACAAATTGGACCTCGTAATTTTAGTATTATAGATTCGTATTGTTATCTTAGAAAGTTTAACTGATTAAAATACTACAATAGGTAACAATTTTACAATAAAGTAGTGTCAACCCTGTGATTATGACTCGTGTAATACTATATAGCATATTAATCCTGAATACACCGTTTGGTGGTGCGCCTGTCAGATGCGGAACGTACAGATAAGGTAATCGGTAACAGGTGAATATACTATTGGTATCGGTATCGGACTCGACCCGGAACTTCTTCATTATTGGCAATATTAATTACGTGGAAAACAAAAGGGCCTGGAGTGGTGTAATTTTTAATCTACACCTTTGTACTATATAAGTTATATATAAAGTTGAATTCTTTGATTCGTCGTTTTTACGTGATGACCGCTGACAAATTGGACCTCGTAATTTTAGTATTATAGATATGCCAACAAAAACAGGAAATTTTAAAAATACCTTAGATATAGTTCATTTCAATTTTTAATGTGTTTTTTTATAACGATAAAGCAATAATGTTTAGTGCGCATTACTTTAATATGGCACATTGGTGTAAGAATTTCAATATCTATCGTTTTGCACTCAAAAGGAAATTCCAGTTTTCATATGTATACATGTACATTGTAGCTTACATTGAAAACTCCAATATAAGAAATTTCCATCCTTTATTGAATCAAATTGCGTTTTGCAGCAACATTAAAGTTTCAAAAATTTGTAACACTTATTACATGTTAACAAAAGAAACAAACGACCATTCTATAGAACTAAAATAAAAAGATGCAAAAAAGACAACCGATAATCAAAGCCCGAAGAAAGACCACCATGGCTAAAACTAGTTTGTTTATAATCAATTATACGAAACTAAAGGCCAAACGACCGATCGTAAAACACTACACACAATGTTAAAGGTTATGCAACATATATAGTATTTAGAAACTGGGGTTTGCCTCAGATTTAGTTGACCTTATATAAAGCAATGTTCAAAGGTCATAAATCGATTGAAAGAAAACAATCCGGGTTGCAAACTTAAACCAAAGGAAACACATAAACAACTTTGAGTGGAAAACAAAGGAACAATGGGAACACTGAAGTGTAACAAAACAAATGCCAACATACATAGAAACGAACTAATTAAAAACAACTGCCATATTCCTGTACAGTAAATGTTTAAGAAAAAATGGTGGGTTGAACCTGGATTTGTGGCTAGCCAAACCTCCCGCTAATATGGAAATGTACAAAATATTGATAAAATGACAACACTACGTGCCAGAAATACAGCACAAATACACACAAGAACGCTTATCACTAAGAAACGCACAAATCTTTATTTATGTTGGGTGGATTTGTTTTGTTTTTATGTCCTTTTTGGTAGTATAGCTCCTTAGCTGTTCCGGTTCTTATTCATCCTTGGTTTTAAATATTTGGTATTGAGCGTTCCTTATGCCGATAAATCCAGAAAAGCACCTCCAACGCATAAAATTTACAACGTGTTGTTTTCATTTACTTAATCTACAAAAACGGGACTAGCTTAGTTGTTCTAAAAGGATTCTCAATTCCTAGTCCTAAAGCGACACCCATTATATTCCTCATGACAAATACAAACTCGATGATAAGTTGCATCTTGTTTTATTATATACGGGAAAAGGCGAACGGGACTTTGGCTACCACTAATCGAGCAAACATTTTGCATTGCTCGTTCACTTACTTATTATGTATATATACAATGTATATATGTCTATCTTATGATCATTTTTTCTTTACTTTCATTGATATCTGACATATATTTCTATTGCGGTTTGATTTTGTTTTTAAGGTTTTTACGATGCCAGAATATTTGCGGAAACGATTTGGTGGAAAGAGAATAAGGATGTTTTCGTCGTTCTTTGCATTAATAGGATTTATTCTTTTTAATATCTCGGTAAGAACATGTTATAAAATACTCCCAAGTGTGTGGCTTCTTACTTTAGAGATCCAACTCGAATGTTGGATTTTAGAGGTCATCGGTTTGAGCATGTGCAGCCAGCGTCTCTGCGAAAAATCACTAATTAATAATTATAACAAAAACCATTGAACAAATTACACAAAAACATGGAAGAAAAACACAAAAGAAATTAATAACATACTTATTTGAGATCACCCCCAGTTTTGGTAGGGTTCGTGTTGCTTAGTCCTTCGTTTTCTGTTTTGTGTACTACTAGTTTTTTTTTTTTCCTTTTTAGCCATGGCGTTGCCAGTTCATTTTCGATTTATGAGTTTGAATGTCCCTCTGGTATCTACCTCCCCTCTCTTGTCGTCGATTTAAATGCTTTTTGCTAGGCATGCACATATTTTACTCGAACTTTTCGTGTATTGGATAACTAGATAATTCAGAATATAATTATTATATATACATATTATTTACAATTTACAATGAAACTTAATTCATTACTGAAGTCATTAATAAGAAGTTTATACGATTGAAAGAATAAAACATAATGTATTAAAATGTTGTACAATTGTATTTCAAGAAATTTATACATATTATTATAATATATACATATATACCAGCAGCTGATTACTAACCCAGGTGATCAGTGGAATATAACAGGATGCACCAAGAAAAGCTTGGTTTCTTGGTGTAAAAATGTAACAAGCATATTTGGTGAATAAATATATAATGTTGTTAAAAAAAAAAAAAAAATATTTTGATAAAACATGCACATTTTATTTAGATAGAAATATACTCAGGCGCCATTTTTCTGCAACAGATTTTGAAATGGAATATGTATTTATGCGTTGTCCTGATATTGATCGTAACAGCTTTATTTACAGTTATAGGTAATTATAATACTCATGATATAAAAATAAAATTGCGTAACAAAAACATTATGATTATTGCTCTCAAGTGTATAATTAAACATTTCTATTTTTCATAAAGATTGATTATATCTTGAAGGATATACATGTATGTATAACAAGTGTCCTTTCGCACGTACCAGTACAAAAATCATTTATTAAAGACTTAAAACATTTGTAAAAGAGTTTGCTTAATATGTTTTTTCTTTTCAATTTCTACTATTTAATTGCCATGGCGTATACAATTGTGAATAATGAAAATAAAGAGAAGACAGGATAAAACATTCTTAATCATTAAAATAAATTTTTCGTAGAAAATCCAAAACAAAATGAAAGTTTTCTAAAAAGGAAACAGGAAAGGTAATCAGATCGTTGCAGTTGATTACATTAATTATGCTTACGACATGTGTTCATCAGCTTTCATATAAGTAATTGTAAATTATCTCCTCAGGTGGTTTAGCGTCCGTTATTTACACAGACACCTTACAATCAGCAGTACTTCTCATCAGTGCTACAATATTAGCAGTCATGGGTAAGAAAATTCAAAGATGCCAAAAATATGATTTACTTTTGCAAGTGTTTCATTAGTGTAGCCAGATCAAGGACAATATTGGAAACAGATTAACATGGTATACGTCAAGCCTTTCCCCTTCATGTTAAGGGCATACGATACAGTTTTGATCCCATATTTACATTTTGATAAAAATGTCCATATAGACTAGTTTTTACCTGATAAAATCAAATATGTTATAAAAAATATACCTTCATGTGCTACTTTTTGAGTAAAATAAGGTAGAAATTTTGTATATTTGCTCCAAATTCGGATTTGTGGCCGTATTTTCCCTTTCGAAAGAAATACATAACTTTTTTGTTTTGAAAGATAAACACAAATTGTTTTTTGTGAAATAATTTGTAATTTCTGTATTTTATAAGTATCCTAAAAATTTAAAACATTTTTTATTCAGAAGTAACTAATATTTATCAAATGTTCATGAATGTAGAAAAAAAACAAGTTTTTTGCTGTATATTTATCCAATTTATAAAAAATTGCATTATTTACGTTTTCATGAAAATTGGCACAAATAATTTTGTCGCGTAATCAAACCAAATGGCTTTTTAAAAAAGAGGGGTCCATGAACTCGTTTTCAAGTTAAATAAGTTTGAATGATAAAAATCAGTCGAAAACTGAATCTTTTCCCGATAAGTCATAGTTTGACGTCGCGAAAATAACAATTTATGTTAACAACGTCATTACCTCTCCTGTAACTGTATCGTGTGCCCATGTCATGTAGCACATAGTGAGTGTTTGTACTTCCTCTGCCTGGACTAGTCTAACTCGTTAGCTAATGGGATCGCGTTCAGCAGTAATTATGTCATAAAACAAAATGACAAAATAAAATGAAAGAGAACAAAATGTCAGCAATTTAATGTTAATAATAATATGTGTCGACATGACCGCATACATGCCAAATAATGGACAATCATTTGACGATTGAACATCTCTATTTTGTAGCTGGTAAAACTCGTATATTGTATACATATAAGTGAAAAGAACAATCTAATCACACGTGTTTCTTGTGCATGTCTCGATACAAAATTGACAGAATATAATTATATCACAGTATTTCGGTGATTTTTACTGAAAAAACATATTTGAAAGATTGCTTTCAACAATAATATGCAGTTAACAAACAAAACAATTCAATAAGAGGCTTAATCTTGTCAGCAATTTGATATGAACAATAACATACTTGAGACAAAACATAGACATGCCTTCATTTACAGTAAATTGAGAACTCTAGCCATTCCTTAACAACACACAAACAAGCATGGTTACAATTGGAAGACCAAACGTCTATTTCTATTTAAAGATGATCAGAGTTCAAACTCATTTTAACATTAGTAGAAAGAGCTGAAAAATTTAAGTTGAACTTGTTAGTGTAACACATTTTACCGAAAAAAACATCACCATAATTTGATAAGTGACATTTTTAACAGGACTAAACGAGGTTGGTGGATGGAGTGGTATGACAGCCAAGTACATGACAAGTATCGCTAATCAAACTTTCAACAACCAATCTTATCAGGAATGTGGTAAACCACGTGAGGATTCGTTTCACATTCTTAGAAGTCCAGTTTCCGGCGATATTCCATGGACTGGTGCATTTTCAGGGTTATCGTTTTTGGGACTATATGTATGGAGCCAGGATCAGGTAATAATTTTGTTAGTCTTTTTTAAGTCCAGACAGTTTTAGTATTGTATACTTAATTAACTACATAATAAAACTAATGAGAAGAAGATGTGCTATTGTGGTTATATTGCCAATAAAACAACCATTCAAGTAAGAGTCAGGATTTGTGATATAATGAAAATAAATAAAACAATGACGCGACATATGACAAAATGATGAAAACAAACATGACAGACAACCACTGAACAACAGGCTCCTGTTTTAGGATAGGAACATACACAATGTGATGAGGTTAGTCATGCTTGCAAGCGTATAGCCATGAGGTCCTGTCTCAAACTTAGGTAGTATGTAAATAAATTACATTATAAACTACTTGACAAATGTATTAGGTATTGACAATTCACTAGGAAACTCAACATATACCCCAGGACACTAATCAAAGGAGATTATCCTGAATATTCATAGTTCTGTTCTATTTTCCTTGAGAATTTCAATAATTGGTAAAGAACTGGGTCCACCTTCACTGCATTGGATACATAAACTGCATAAATTTCCTTGAAAACAGTTCCAAGTGTTCCACAAAATCTCTTTCTAAATTATTAATATCAATTTTGTCAAAACAAGGACTCTTACATCATACAATATAAATACATATCTGACTTTTCTATACTTTAAACTTATATTCACCATCCCAAACCTAATTTAAATTTGTTGGTCTTGCTTTCTTTCTTAAAAAAAGGTCAACGTAGTTACAAGTATCTTGTCTTAGGGAGGGATATAGCGTACTTTGTAAAACATCACTCTGATTAAAACATAAAATTTTCCGAATTTGACATCCTCAAGATACTTAATTTCTTGATTGACAACATATTTATAAACTTTGAAGGACTTGTATTTCTTCAAACAATCAGTATACCAATGGGAACCAACTGAGCTTCTTGTCGTCTTGTTCCTTTGTTCTTATAAGACTCACTTCATATGCGAGCTTCTTAGGAAGAACGAAAAGAAGTTCGTGGTATCCTTCATCTATTTTGAATATACATATCTTGACTAATATCTATAATTGACTATGAGGGTCGATTGAAAGCAAAACTTTAAGACAAAAAAGATAAATTCATCTTCTAAATTGTGAACTGTCCATTTTTATGTAGCAAGATTAAAGCAGCGCCTGCATACGGAGTACATGTATAAATTTCCCAGTTGATACGATACTCTTATATTTCATATCGTGATTTCCTTAATAGAGGGTTGCTGCTCACAAGGTAGCAACTTAATCAAGAGTTCCAAGTGGTTGAGTTGAAACCATCCCATCATCCATATTACGAACGCCATCAGTTGGTTGACTGTTATGGGATATCTGTTTCAAATGACGAAAAATGTGTTCAAATGGTCGTCACTATAACACCGTTCCCAAATAACATACCTTCATTACCTGTTCGTTAGGTTTCTGATGGTCGATCTTTTTTGTTCCTCTTTTTGTAATATTTTGCAAAATTGTATTTTCCATCATGCTGCTATATCTCTTCCTTTTATTACTTTAGTTTCATTGAATTCCATGTTAAACATTACTAAACTTCACCAGGTGTGTACACATATTTCCATTTGTTGAGCAGTATATGATCCGGAGCACCATATATCATCCCCCTATTTTAGTGGTTTCGTTTTGCTTAGTGTTTATTGTTGTTGAGCAGTATATGATTACCCATCCGGAGCACCATGTATCATCCCCCCTACTTTAGGGGTTTCGTTTTGCTCAGTGTTTATTGTTGTTGAGCAGTATATGATTACCCATCCGGAGCACCATGTATCATCCCCCCTATTTTAGTGGTTTCGTTATTGTTGTTGAGCAGTATATGATTACCCATCCGGAGCACCATGTATCATCCCCCCTATTTTAGTGGTTTCGTTTTGCTTAGTGTTTATTGTGGTTGAGCAGTATATGATTACCCATCCGGAGCACCATGTATCATCCCCCCTATTTTAGTGGTTTCGTTTTGTTCAGTGTTTATTGGTCTATGTTTCTATGTTTTGTATACTGTTGTTTAATCTGTTTGTGGTTTTCTTTATAGATGTGGCGTTGTCAGTTTAGTTTTGACTAATGAGTTGATAGTCCCTTTGGTATATTTCGCCCCTCTTTTAGATTTATATTAGCTGTAGTATGATATCGCACAAAACGCCTCATCTAATGTCTTGTATCATTTCAGTTGATTGTACAAAGAACTCTTTCGGCAAAGAATATGGTGCATGCTAAAGCAGCAACATTGTTTGCATCCGTATTAAAATTGACCGGATTATTATTATTTATAATACCTGGAATGATCAGTAGAATACTATACACAGGTTTGTAGATAGACGAACTCGAAAATAAAATAAGATATATATGAATCTACAGATAAAGTAAGTAGATCTCAAAACATTATTATACATATGAATACAAAGGAAGGTAATTGATTTATATCAATGATAATCCCATTAATAATATTACTATGAGTAAAAATACTATATAAGAACGCACTTATACACTGTATATACATGTATTCTGAACAAAAAATATATTCCTTGATACTATGTTAACTTGTGTTTTTATCATATGATTTTTGAAACATATATTTGATGATAGTTTAACAAATAGTTTGCAAAACCCAAAAAGAACAAACAGTATATTCAAATCCAGATAAGGAAAATGCATGTCAATTTGATATTGTTCAGACAGTGATCAATTCGTTATGCACATTGGTTAAATTTACGAAAAATATTAAACTTAAGAATGAAAACTTTCAAAAGGCACTGATAGCAAAAGAAAACAAAAGGATGAATATACAAGACAATAAAAGAGGGACGAAAGATACCAAAGGGACAGTCAAACTCATAAATCTAAAACAAACTGACAACGCCATGGCTGAAAATGAAAAAGACAAACAGAAAAACAATAGTACACATGACACAACATAGAAAACTAAAGAATAAGTAACACGAACCCCACCAAAAACTAGGGGTGATCTCAGGTGCTCCGGAAGGGTAAGCAGATCCTGCTCCACATGTGGCACCCGTCGTGTTGCTTACGTGATTACAAATCCGGTAAATAGTCTAATTCGGTAGGTCACATTCATGAAAGGGAAGGGGATTGTAGTTACGACGTAAGGAACATATCCGATATCATTTGTGAAACGGTTATTCCATAACGGTCAACCAACTCGTGATGGCGTCCGTAAAATTTACGAAGGGATGATTTCAACTTCACCATTTGGAACTCTTGGTTTAATAGCTTCCTTGTGAGCAGTAACCCTCTATCAAGAAAATCATGATAGGAAACGCAAGCACGGGAATATCGTATCAATTGGGAGATATATACCCCGTATGCAGGTGCTGCTGGAATGTTGCTACTTAGAAATGGAAAGTTCACAATTGGAAAGCTGAAATCATCTCTTTTGTCGTAAAGTTTAAATGTCAAGAGTCAAGGCAAAGTAAATATTTTATGTAACAGTGTGTATTGCTGTTATTATTAGTATCTACAAATCTTCAACATTAAACTTAAACCTAAAATCTCTGCGAATGGACTTTTTTTCTGCATAATATTTTATTTAGGTAAAATTGATAATGGAAATGGGGAATGTGCCAAAGAGACAACAACCCGACCATAGAAAAAAAACAACAGCAGAAGGTCATCAACAGGTCTTCAATGTAGCGAGAAATTCCCGCACCCGGAGGCGTCCTTCAACTGGCCCCTAAACAAATATATACTAGTTCAGTGATAATGAACGCCATACTAATTTCCAAATTGTACACACGAATTTGTATAGTACACGTATAAGTATAGGCTTATTATTTAGATGACATAGCCTGTGCTGATCCTAAATCATGTGAGGAATTTTGTAATAACAAAGCTGGATGTAGTAACTTTGCATATCCAGTGTTGGTTATCAGACTACTGCCAAAAGGTAATGTATTTATTATTATTATGATTAACAAAAATGTTAATCATGTTAAACATGGAATTCAATCAGACTAAAGTAATAAAAGGAAGAGATATAGCAGCTAATGGAAAATACAATTTTGCAAAATATTACAAAAAGAGGAAAAAATAAAGATCGACCAACAGAAACCTAACGAAAAGGTAGTGAGCGCATTTGCTGTAGAAATGTTAACGTTCCTGTATCTAAATTGTTGTAACCAAGGCATGTAACAAATTTTTCGAAAAATTAAAAGTTACGGTGTTTATCCATACCCTTTTTACGGTACACCTTTTACATAATATGATCAATTCTGTGGGAATATCGTCAGCCATGTATAGACCTTACGATTTTAATCTGAACTTAAAGACATCAAAACGTTTATTTGCACGAGACAGAAGGTTTCATATAGACAGCGAGATATATTAGCTTTTATATTTCAAAGTTCAAAGTAATTTTATGCAACTGTCATCAAAGCGTGAGGTTAAGGTAATTATAAAATGAATCCAAAATTTTCTACATAAGGAAATGGCTGTACCAAGTCATGAATATGACAATTGTTTAACATGGATTTCGTTTGTTGTGTTTGAGCTTCTGGTTTTGCCATTTAATAAGGGACTTTTTTTTATAAATTCCTTGGATTTCGGTATTTTTCATTCTGAGCATTTCTTGTTGTACATGTATTTGCTGTGTTTTGAAGGACTTCGAGGACTAATGTTGGCAGCACTGTTAGCAGCGTTAATGAGTTCGATGACATCTATATTGAATAGTGGTAGTTCTATTATGACCATGGACATTTGGAGACAATTCCGAAAACAAGCACCCCAATCCGAACTGATGATTGTAGGAAGACTAACAGTTCTTGTACTTGTTGTTCTAAGCGTGTTATGGCTACCGATATTAAAGTCGGCGGAGGCAGGAATCATTTGGTTTTACATGCAAGCGATCAGATCTTACCTGATACCACCGATGTGTGTCCTGTTTGTCTTGGGTTTGTTCTGGAAGAGACTAACAGAACAGGTAATTTGCTCCTGGTAATTAATAATCATTTACTAAAAATAAGATTGATCATCAAAATCAAAACAAAATTGAATATAAAGTAAGCTATCACGTTACCTATGCATATAATTTGGCCGTCATTGGTTTGATATTTTATGTGCCAAATAATTATGGAGTTATATACACGAAGCCGTTTAGACACTCTTGCAAAGAACCATATAGTTCAAGATGTATGAAGTTATATCTTATTGATGATCGATGTGAGAATAATGAACCAACGAATCGAGGTTTTTCCATAATATTTACATTTAACACCAAAAGACCATGTAATGTGTATAACTGATATGTTTGCACAATATATAAACATAAATCATTGTATTATTTATTCCAGGGAGCCTTCTGGGGACTTATTCTTGGCCTTATTGTTGGAATTATAAGGATGGTCTTAGATTTTTCCTTCCGTGCACCTCTCTGTGGTAGTGGAGATCCAGACACCCGCCCAGCAATAGTTAGCAAAGTAGATTTTCTACATTTTGCAGCAATATTAGGTCTAGTCACAACAGGAGCAATGATTCTGATTAGCATGTTTACTGAACCAAGACCAGATAGAAAGGTAGTAACACAGACCTTTGTTATAGAAACATAGAAACTTAATTTGTGTAAAAAAAAAAAACTCTATGATAGTCAGATGTTACTTTAAGGCGAAGTGTACGTAATTAAACTACACAATGGATTTTTTTGAAATTTTACATGTAGATTCTACTTGTAAAATTAAATCGGAAAATAAAATAAAAAAAGGGGGTAACCGTTTTCGTTTTTGAGATACGAGCTGTTGAAGTTAACAGCATCATACACCAAAATTACAAAGGATATATAGGGAAAATCGTGAAATTCGGCAGGAATTGTTACATTTCCAAGATTTTCTATTATATTAGACAATCGATTTTTTTTTAAATTAATGAGACGATTCTAAAATGTTTGAGGAATCGATTGGTGCAAAGAAAGTCCTTAGCAACCGTGCTACTTTTCAAGCTATACCCTGTTAAAGTTGAATTTTGCGTGTAAAAAAACAAAAAACAACGACAACGTTATTGACGTCGCTGCAACAGTTACGACGCTTCATGTAGTTCTATACTTGTATGAAATATATACCGTTTTGTTGGAGTTCATGTTGCTCGGTCTTTAGTTCTTTATGTTACGTTTTGTGTACTTAGTCTATTGTATTGTATTTGTCTATTATATTCGGGTGCATGCGGAGATCGCCAAGCTAGAAAACGGTTGACATTTTCTTCATTATGAACTAGAACTATTTCGACCTTGGTGCCTTATTTTTGTTAAAATCTAAACACTGCGACGTGTTTTCAAAATCTTTGTTCCCATAAAACTTCATTTCATCAAGGTCTCTTCTCAGAATATCAGCCATCTGTCTGGCACAGGATAACAAATCAATATTTAAGTAAATTAAGTTGTGTGGTAATTCTTAGTACATTTGGGTAAATTAATCTTATCTTTGTGCCGCATAATCATCTCTATAATTCAACACATCCCTGAGCCACGACATTATACATTTTATGCATTGCATGATCTTCTTTTTATCACAACCCAGACCGGCTAGTAATCGTTGTATAACTTTACACGTCTGAAGACGAATATTTGCGTGAAACATTTTTGTATGATTTTTATTTCTGGAAATCAATCTGAAATCTACAACAGTCCTTTTCCGAAAGTCGGGCTGGACCTTTACTTTTATGTGCATTCGGGATTTACACAAATTGTAACCCAAATACAATGTAATTCAGGCGTATTATTCAGCTGATGTACGAATGCTACATTTCTCGTGTGGGAGAAAATCGGACACGGAAAGGGCTTGAATTATTCGAGTTACTCAAATTGAAACTCGGGAATATATTTCTCGGGAATATATTTCTAACTGTTCGGAATTCGCGGAAACAAATGATTGTTTTTCGCATCACGGTATTGAATCAATATGAGTCAGAGATACCAATTATTTCTTTTAACAAATTCGAATACCAGTCAGTTTATAGGACCTCAGTTTATTTTATCCAATCAATTGGAGGGGGGGGGGGGGTCAACATTGATAGTCAAAAAGCTTTGAAATACATGTATTCGATAAAAACGTTGAATGTAAATTATATGAACTCCAAAGTCTCATATTATAAGACTAGTAAACCACAGTCTTCTCAATTCTTGTATGATCATGAACTAGGTGAATACCTAGAGCTAACCGAGTGCGAGATCCTCATGGATAATCATCGAGGTCGTTAAACACCCCTTGCAGTAAAAGTTAAAAAAATCTAAATGTAATAGTCTGAACACATTTCACCTCTCATTTCACTAAATATTAAATTGCAGTTACAAGTATCACAAAACTTCCCTGACCTCTTTTCATTAACCATAATAGAGGGAAGAGGGAAGGAGGGATCCAGATCCCGAAACCCCGGGCTTAAAAACACGAAATCTCGAGGTCCCGAATTTGAAAAAAAAAATAAATCCCGAAAGGGTCAATTCCGAAATCCCGAGCTTAAAAACACTCGATCCCGGAGTTCCGATAAAGGTCCTACCCTCCCCTCTCCCCCCGTAATTCTATATTCTATTCATTCATAATCTTGAATTGAGACTTGATACTTCAAAATTACATTCTCTAATTTTGAATGCTGCACACAGGCACAATAAAAGAAAACAGATATCGCTATATATCTCTTCGAAATTGGAATTTGTGAAAGAAGAAATAACATGTTATATTTTATCTTACATGTGTACTTTCAATTTCAATATGGTTCTAAATTTAGATTTAGTTTTCCCATAAATTGCGGACGGAATAGAAGACACCCTGTTTATTTTCTGCACATGTAGAAAAAGTTGAAAACTGGGAGTTGAATGAAATAATTTTTACTTATTTTAAGATAAATGTTAGAGTGAGACAATTTTTAAGTTAGTGAGTAATTTTTGGGGCATAATTTGTTTATTTTTTGTTTGTTTTCCGTCTTTGTTCTTCCTACTTGTAAGTGTTGCACTAGTGGTCAAATTATTCTCTTGGTATTGTCTGATATCTTATATGAATATAGATCATGTCCTTAAATTTTCAATTGCACAAAATACGAACATTTCAACGTCTTTTTAATTAAACAATTAAATTCACACGTCTTTCATTAATTATTTGTAACCTATTTTAAAACTTTACGTTGAGTACTGTGTTTTTCGTTCAAGACTACGGCTTTTTAAATCGATATTGTTGGGTCAATTCAGGTTTTATTTTAATTAATTTGATATCAATAGAAGAAAAAATGTTACATGTTTATTTGTTTATAATTTTGTTGTGAGGCGTTTTTTCTTTCTGATGATATCATAAACACGAAATGCCTTCTACGCGTCTAAAACAAAAAAAAAACCAGTGTTTTTAAGTCAGACTGCACACAGAACAACGTACAGAATGCTGTGATTTCTAGTTGGAGTTATTTAGATAATTTCTATGAGGTTTAAGACAGCACAGGCGTGCTTGTTGGATTCATTATAGACCGCAGAAAGTAGTTTCTCTTTCGTGTGTCCTTTCTTGGAGTAAGGGAGATAACTTGCGTAACTAACGACGAACGTTTTTAATCCCGTATTCCGCTAGAGGCGTGCAATTACGTACACTTCGCCTTAATTAAATCATATTCCTAACTTGAAATCATGCAGTCTATCGTTTTTATCAATGTCAATATGTGATTGGATAGTTGTTGTTTATAATCGAGAAAAGCAACGGTGGCCAAATGTTAGATATTTATTTTTCGGAATAAAAATGATTTTTAAATATTTAAAATATTTAAAATAAAAAGATTAAATATATACTAAACTAAAATCCAACTGCAAAAGATTTTCAAGCGGCAAATGACAGGCTTCCAATACAAGATCACAAAGAATGAGAATCTTTAATTGCTGTTCTATGTTGAAATTTACTGGTACTTTTTTTTGAATATTTACATTATTAACGTTAAAGGGTCTTTCCCAATAAATATTCAATAATGTTAAACTTTAGTTCATCTAATCAGTTTTTTCTTTTTTATAGTTGAAAAGGGTAACATGGTGGACCAGAAACGATGAGGACGAACCTGAGTTATCTTCTGATGAGGAAGAGGATTTCGGGTTTGATTCTGAAAACGAACAAAGACATCACGTTGAAACATTGGATAGTAAGTATGAGTCTTTGGAAAAATGTAACATTGGAGACGTTTAAATGTTTTTAAATTTAATACTGCAAATCCAAAATCATATGCAAACGTTGACGACCTGAAATAACCCAAAGGGGATAAAAAGTTACAAGCCGTAAGCAGGAGAACTCTTCAAAGTGTATTCGTCCACGTTTAATGTCAACGGCTTTAAACTGTCAATAACAACGAGAACTAACAGATGTGTTTGTTCTTTTTTGTACCTTTTTTTGTGATAATTCATTAATCGATTGAGAAAAAACAAATCCGGGTTACATACTAAAACTGAGGTAAACGCATCAAATATAAAAGGAAAACTACAACACAACAGAAACACAACATCAAAATGTAGCACACACAGAAACGAACTATGATATAACAATAGCCATTTTTCCTGACTTGGTACAGGACATTTGAAGAAATAAAATCGTTGCTTGAACCTGGTTTTGCGGCATGCCACACCTCCCGCATTTATGGCAATGTTAAATATAACATTAAAATGACAACATAGCATGACAGGACTACAATACAAATAAATGGGAGAACATATAGTACAGAGAAACACACGAAAAGGTATCAGATTTGAAATTTAATACACCAGACGTGCGTTTCGTCCACACAAGATTAACCAGTGACACTCAGATGATTTTTTCTCTCTCGAAAAGTACAAAGTAGAAGAGCACAGAGGACCAAAAGTTCCAAAACATTGCGACCAATACGGTTAGGGTTTTCTGTCTGAGTTAAGAACATAATTATTTAGAATAATTCATACTTTTGCAAACAGTAAATTTTATAAAATTACTATATAATAGATACACTCGAAGTGTTGACTAACTACAGAATAAAAACGGATACATTACATAACACAACCTAGCACATGAACATACACAGCCGAGTTAGCCAAAGCCATCAACGCAGTGACGTCACATTTGAAATTCTAAAGTGACGTCACTTTTGAATTTATAAAGTATACAAAGTATACGAGGAAGTAAAAATCTGTTTACGAGTATCGTTATGTAATATATATTTTATGAAAGCATTAATATTCGTTTTCTTAAAACAGATGAAAAATGTCAAATGCTACAGAAATGCAAAGATTGGATATGTGGAACTATAAAGAAACCAAAATCTAAGTTATCTCCTGAGGAAAAAGGTTTACTGAGAAAAAAGATGACCTCCCTATCGGAGAAAACAAGGAACAGACGAATACTTAACTGCGCTGCAGTATTAATTATAATAGGAACAACAGTACTCATAGCAGTGTTTCACTGAAAAGACTCCAGTATTTATGGCAGTTTCACTGACATGCTGTAAAGTATTGATAACAGTGTTTCACTGACAAGAACTACAGTATTTATAGCACTGTTGCACTGAAAAAAATAACTACAGTATTTATAGCAGTGTGGCACTGAAAAAATAACTTCAGTATTTAAAGCAGTGTGGCACTGAAAACATAACTACAGTATTTAAAGCAGTGTGGCACTGAAAACATAACTACAGTATTTATAGCAGTGTGACACTGAAAAAAATAACTACAGTATTTATAGCAGTGAGTGTGGCACTGAAAAAAATAACTACAGTATTTATAGCAGTTAGTGTGGCACTTACAAGAACAAAATAAAGAAAATTATTGTTTCACTGACAATAACTACACTATTTAAAGCAGTCAATGACGAGAATTGCTGTAAATGTATCAAACATTTGATCACACATGTACGTGTAATATACGGATGCTTATGTATCTTGTATTTATATCGGAAATATTTGTTTTGAAATAAAGAATAGTTTTGACAGATCTCGATAAATGAAGGATTTCCTCTTTTCTTAACATATCAGCCCATAAATGTCAGTGGTATCGTCTACTATAACAAGATTTTTTTTTAAAATAAAACTAACAGACATTCTCATTTAAGGTAGCACAATACAAAGAGTTTTTCACTCCCAATCAGACAACTTTAAACTGATGTAATTCATTTCATCCTTCTTTATATTTTATAAATGAGATACCAAAAGAAAGAAGAAAGATTAATCTTTCAAATTGTGATAATTTCATTATGACATAATTCTTACATAATCAATTGTTATGTAATTAGTTGCTATATTGTGATGTCCGTACTTGAATGAATTAAGCGTCTTTGTTTTCATAGCATCCAAAAATATTTTATAGATTCTTGTACAACACAGCTTGACCTCCAAAACAATGTCTCAGATTTCCAAAAACATCAATAGAACAAATTTTATACCCAATTGAATTTAGTGATCTCTTATAAATTGATGTTGCAAACTTCATTAAAGATTTATGAGAGAATGAAATATAATAGGAAAAATCTGAGACACGGTTTTGGAGGACAAACTGTGCTGTGCAAGAATCTATAAAATATTTTGGGATGCTATGAATAACGAAGAAGCTAAATTCATTCAAATATGGGCATCACAATATAGCAACTAATTACATAACAATTAATTATGTAATAATTATGTTTTTTTTATGAAATTATCACAATTTGAAAGATTAATCATTCTTTTTTCTGTTGGTACCTCATTTATAAAGTTTAAAGAAGGATGAGTGGAATTACATCAGTTTAAAGAGGTCTGATTGGGGATGTTCCTATTATAAATCTTTATATTGTGCTACCTTAAACCACCACAAAGAAACTACACTATTAATTGATATGTTCATGATACAGACTATTATACACATGACGGTCAATTAATTGCTTTTAGCTTGCAGGTGGTAATTCTATTTTTTCTTGTTTAATTGTATTTAATAGTATTCACAAGTGGAAAGCACTAGTAAAGAAAAATAATAGGTTGAAAATATATTCATAAAACTGATTTTTCCATAAACTGCTTTTTTAATTTTTTAATTTTATTAATATGGCAATTCATATTTACTTCCACTGGATCGATGCCACTGCTGGTTAAGTTTTAATTCCCCGAGGGTATCACCAGCCCATTTGTCAGCACTGTGCTGACATGAATTGTCATTGATATGGTCATATTCATAAATTAACTTTACAAAACGTTTGAATTTTTGAAATACTAAGGCTTTTCTACCTCAGGAATAGATTACTTCAGCTGTAGTAATCTATTCCTGAGGTAGAAAAGCATTAGTATTTCAAAAATTCTAAACTTTTAGGAATGTTTGGTCCTCAATGCTCTTCAACTTTGTATTTTCTTGGCTTTATAACGGATTTTTATTCGAGTGTCTCTGATGAGTCTTTTGTAGACGAAACGCGGGTCTAGCGTAAATACAAAATGTAATCCTGGTATCTATGATGTTTATTAGACAAACTACGGACATCGTTCTCCCTTTTTCATTATTATTAGAAAGTACATTATTATTATAAAAAGTAAATAGGATTATTGCTAAGAAGTTATTTATATGAAAGTATGTTTAAGTTATATCTCTATATACAATCTCAATACTAGGTTCTTTAAGGAAAACGATTTATATAACTAATTTCAGCTTCTAATCAGGATGTATCCTTCCATTGACGGATGTACACCCTTTGAAATAGTGGTATTAGGTTTCCACTACTTAACACATATGCATAGATCTCAAATTAGACCTTTACATTCCATGTGCAAAGGTGCGTTTCTACTGGCATAATAAAGTGAATTAGTTTCCATCTAAGCAATCTGAACTTATATTTTAATATAAATATTTGAAAACAAAATGTAATACCGGTATATGGAATAACAGTGTCTACTTTGACTGTACAAATAGTATTCTCCCCTCCCAATTGTATAAACCAAATAGGATAGCTGGGTCTTGTTGCCTGTATGTGTATTGGCATCATGTTTTAAACTTAATCATTTCCAGAAGAATAACGTGTTAATCTTGACTGAGTTGATTTTAGTTTTATATTTAGACGTAGTTGATTTTTCACTGCCTAACTTCAGATTTATAATCCACATGCTCATATTTTGAATATTTGAATAATGTAAATTATTGTGATAGGTATCATTTTGTAAATGTTTTAATAGATACAATATAACATGTTGATTTGTATTTGTTATATTGTCTGATGTGTCATACGCATCGCTCAAATCTAAAAAACAATAATAAGTCAAGTATGTTAAAATAAACGTGAACATACAGCGTTATATGATCAAACGAGACTTAAAAGTAAGGCTAAATTTATCTCCGGTCGATTTTCCCTTTGGAAGTTTGAACCTTCTTTTTGTTATAACTTTAATCAAGGAGGGAGGAAAGGTTATCAATGGTTAATTGATTTGGTCCTATTCCTGATTGTTAACTGTTTACAGAGTTTGATTTCGAATGGCGGGTTGTGTATGCTAAACAGAAGAAGTATAACCCTTGCACCCAGTTTCGCTCTTTTGGAGTTCATTCGACTCGGTTTTTAATTGAAACTTGATTTGTCTCTATCTGTTCAATTACGAGATTTGAACAATGGTTAACTACTATTGCCTTAATTTAATTATAAATAATAGAAATGTGTACTCTGAAATCCATAGATATTTCATACTGTAGGCATTATTCATTTTGTTCAATTACATATGTTGTGCTTGTGTTTAAATGACAATACTAACCAGTTGTGTTCAGTTAGCAACACTTGTACTTGGCATAACTTATGTTATTGTCTATATCCTTACGTATACTGTTTCTATACAGGTAATGTCATAATATGCAAGGAATATGATGTTTAATGTTTGTTCATAAGTATTTCTTGTTGTAGTAATCATGTTGAATTATGAAAATGATACCCCAAGACTAAAAACGCTTATCAACGATACCAGGCTTGTAAACTGTAGATAAGCAAATGTTTGTGACTGCATGTGTGTTGGTGATTATCCTGTGTTTTACAACATCCATGACGAATCTACGTTAACAACAGGTAAAATACTTATCAAAGGTACCATGCTTATAATTTGATACGCCAGACGGGCTTTTCGTCTACATAAGACTCACCAGTGACGTTCAGACCAGAAACGGTATAAAGCCAAACAAGTACAAAACTGAAGAGCATTGAGGACCCAAAATTCCAAAAAGCTGTGCCAAAATACGGCTAAGGTAATCTATGCATGTGATAAGAAAATCATTAGTATTTCTAAAAAAAAATAAAAAAAAAAATCACCATATAATTGACATTCATGTCAACACCGAAGTGCTGACTACTGGGCTGGTGATACCCTCGGGGACGAAACATCCTCCAGCAGTGGCATCGACCCAGTGGTGTAAATAGTTATCAATGGACCTCTCACGTGTACGACAGTCGTGTCAAATCTAATAATATTGATAATGATGCGTAAACAAAACAAACAGACACAATCGGTAAAAATGTCACATATAAAGGTAAACAGTCTAATTCGGTAGGTTACATTCGTGAAAAGTAAACGGGATTGTAGTTACGACATAAGGAACATATCCGATATCGTCTATATAACAGATATTCCATAACGGTGAACCAACTTGTGATGGCGTACAATTTACGAAGTGATGATTTCAGTTTCCCAAAACGTTACTATTGGGAAGCCGAAATCATCTCTTTCGTCGTAAAGTTTTGTTTTCAACCGACCCTCATAGTCAATTTATAGACATAAATCCTAACCAAGTGGCAAAATCAAGTGCTCAGACACATCAAACCAAACAAAGGGACAACAACTGTCTTATTCCTGACTTGGTACAGGCATTTCCTATGTAGAAAATGGTGGATTGAACCTGGTTTTATAGCGCTAAACCTCTCACTTTTACAACAGTCTCATCAAATTCCGTTAAAAACCAAGTCGCATGACATTATAATAAGTTTAAAATAAAAGAAAAATATGTTTGACAACATGAATCGGAAGGCTGCTTTCACATAATACTTTGACGAAAGAATTTAACAATAACAACTAGACGAAACTTCATATATCATATATGTTGAAAATAAAAGTATGTATCCCAAGTACACAGATTCCCCATCCGCACCATCATTTTCTATGTTCAATGGACCGTGAAAATGAGATAAAATTTCTAATTTGGCATTGAAATTAGAAAGATTATATCATAGGGAACATGTTTACTAAGTGTCAAGTTGATTGGACTTCAACTTCATCAAAAACTACCTCGACCAAAAACTTTAACCTGAAGTGGGACGAACCAACGGACGGCCGGACGGACGGACGGACGCACAGACATAAAACATAATGCCCATAAATGGGTCATAAAAACATATTGGACTCGTGTAAAAGGTAACATGTTCATAAAAGTCTCTATCAGTCTGCAATTGTACGCATTTTCACAAAATCACATACATGCGAATTGTGACATCTACTTATGTCTAACTGAATTTGCCGATAAGAAATGCTGTTAGTAAAGACATAATTATGGCAGCACCATTTAACACTTTACGATACAGAGCAGTTTCATCAATTGATTTCATTTTCTTTCTCAGGTGGATTATCTCCCGTTGTGTCAAATATTGATGTTTGTGTACTTCATCTGTTGTTCCACAAACCCAGTCTTTGAATGCTTTACAAAAGCGTTGTCCAAACGATACAGGAAGAGCTAAATGAAAAAAATAACGACAGTTTAAACTCATGAGAAATGAAAGTGAAATCTGATACACCAAAAAAATTATTCTTTTTACTTTGTCCAGACCAAAACTGAAGCTGAAGTAGTACACTTTTAGTCTGAAGCCCGCCCACGGGTGCTGGTTTTTCTTGCTGTGTTGAAATATGTTTCATTTCGTTTACAATTGGGGTTTCCCCGTTTGGTATTTGTAGTAATATAGATGAATGGGAACTAGTGTAACTAGTTCTGGAACTGGTTCTTCAAGAGTATGCACTATTTATAAAGTTTGATGTCATTTAAATGTATTAGTATTAAAGGTGCTCGCAGTTACGTCGAATCGTCACGAAGTTAGTCACATCGGTATATATACAAGGGCTGCTATGTTTATTACATGTATCTATATTTTGTTGTTTGTTTTGAAGAAACATGTATTATAAAGTTTAATAAAATTTGTATCTCAAGAGAAGATAATAATGTTACTGCGAGCAACTAACCCTATTTATGTGTGGTTTGTTTAAAGCCTATTGACACTGATTGAATTTAGAGTAGAAATACTTTAAATTCGGACGAGCAGGGCGAGGGAAAATTTAAGGTCCATTGGTGGCCTTAGGCTATTGTCTGCTCTTTAGTTGTTTTTTTTTCTTTGACACATTCCCGATTTCCATTCCAGAGAAGAATTTAATACACTTGGCTTCATTTGACGTGTTTTAAAATACTAGTGTGAATTTCTTGTTGCCTCGATGCTCCCCAATGAAATAAGACGGACCGTAAAAAATTGAAAATTTCCAGTCTTAAATATGTTAAGATTTTAAAATGACTTAATATCTACACAAGGAATGACTGCACCAAGTCAGGAATCTAACAGTTGCCGTCAATTTGTTTGATCTGTTTGTTTTGCCAATTGGTTACGGACTTTCCGTTAAGAATTTTCTTCGGAGTTTGGTATTTTTCGTATTCTATTTTTTATCATTACTCTGGTACAGAATCGGCTATTGTGTAGCACAAAAGTCTGATTCAAGGATCCAATGCAACAACTAATTTCAATTAGTGGATATACAACAAGAGTACCTGTTCCGTTGTCTTCAATTATTTCAGCTTTGTTTATTCTCTGTTCGTCTACCTCTTCGTCATCCTCTGAAGATAATTCAGGGTCTTCGTCGTCGTCTTTCGTCCACCAAGTCACCCTTCTAAGCTGTTGATATAGTTTGTATAATTAGGAAATACATAATAACTTTTAATTATCATGAAAGGAAACTCGTCGGTAATCATGAACATTTTGTTTTTAATCAGACTGGTGTTGCTTCTTTCACATGTTTTAAACAATAAACTGTACACGATTGTCATACAAGTTGGGGCCGGGATTTAGTTATCTATAAAACCAGGTTTGACCCATTATTATTTTGGGGAATGTTCCTGTTCTTGTCAGGGATATGACAGTATAACAATCAGGAGATCTGGTATGATTGCCAATGAGACAACTATCCATCAAAGTTCAAATGAAGTGGATGTAAATTATTATAGTCAACCGTACGGCATTCGACAAAGAGTAAAACCCATACCGTATAGTCGGCGATAAGAGGCCTCGACAACAAAACTATGAAACAATTCAATTTAGAACCAAAGTACTGAACTACTGAACATCAGATAACCACAAGTTCTTTTGGATGGTCAAATGCACTTGTCTAAGAAGAAAACAATCACATATCTCTTTACCTGAAATTAAGGTTAATTTACAAAGATATATTTTTTTCTGAGACACGTTCGTGCGTGGATCATGAATAAATGACAGGAAATTTAACTTTTCCATAATTATAACTATGTTGTTATATATTATATTAGAATAACAGTTACATATGCATGTTCTGTATATATGATTTCCATCCGTTTGTATATCATTCTATTCTACTATTCTAATAATATGCCAGCTTTAGCTGGCACTTATGGTAGAAGCATCGTTTTGGAATAAAGAACGATAACTCTCTCTACACGACCCATCTGAAAAGTTTCGTCACTTTCGTTAAATCTCTTACGCTTATGATTTTTTTTACTTAATGGCTGCCGAATTTAACGTTTCAACGCTAACTTGAAAAAACGGAACAGATCGGAATAATTTCGATGTTAAATACGACATGAATTTTTATTTGTTTACAAAAACAAGAATTCAGAAATTTTGGTAACTTGTGCAGTTTATTTAATTTTATTGTACCACGGAAATTACCGAAGTTTGGACAACAACATCTCACGCCATGTTTCGTCTGCTTCATCTGAGGTCAAAACAAATTTCCTAAATAATCACACGTCAGGTACTTCATTTAAAAGTCACAAAATCATAATTAATGATAACATATTTAGCGTAAAAGTTCCGTCTAGCCATTGAAACACAGAAAAAAACCTCTGCAAGCAATACATTTCGGGATTATTTTTTTTTATAATGGCCATGCAGCATGCGGGGTAAACCCCGGTACACTGGTTAACCATGACTACACAAACGTACTTATGTTCATCTGCCACATAATTCCCCATATCAAGGAACAGTGATAATGACGTTTGTTATACCACGGTTATTCATATAGCCCACAGACTAATTTAAAACTTAACAAGAGTTTAAAACAACAACAAAAATATACAAATAAATCACAATCTTCTAATTCTGTACTTCCTTTGGCAAACTCTAAACAATTAAATCTTTTAACTGATTATGCCACATATCAGATATCTATCTACCTTATACATGTACCAGGAGATGGAAACTGTTTTGTTAACTCTCTATATTAGTTTAATCATAAAAGGAGACTCGAGTTTGAGTACTACATTTAAGTACAGACTATATATATGCCCCCATATTGTCCAAAATTGGATTTTAAGGGAAGATGGACCGGAGTTATATCTTAACCCATTTAATAATACCATGATTTTGATAGCTATATACAGGGCGTGTTACTTGGAAGTATGTGGGCTATCTATAATACTAAAATGACGAGGTCCAATTTGTCAGCCGTCATCAGGTAAAAACGGCAAATCAAAGAATTCAACTTTATATATAGCTAATATAGGACATTAGTGTTGATTAAAAATTACACCACTCCAGACCCTTTTGCAGTCCGCATAATTAATATTGCCAATAAATAACAAGTTCCGGGTCGAATCCGATACCGATACCAATAGTATATTCACTTGTTACCCATCACCTTATCTGTACGTTCCGCATCTAACAGGCGCACCACCATACGGTGTATTTAGGATTTTGCTATATACACAGTTCATAATCACAGGGTTGACACTACTAAATTCAACCATTGTCACATTGTTCCCTATTGTAGTATTTTAATCATTATATAACCAGTATTTTAAACCCGACTTTCTAAGATGACAATACGAATACTAAAAATTTTGACTTAAATTAAGGCGTATAGGTACAGTTTTCAATTTGTTAGCCGGCATGACGTAAAACAGCGAATCAAAGAGTTCAACTTTATTTATAACTAATATAGGACAATGCTGTTGATTAAAAAATACTCCATTCCAGGCACTTTTGTTTTCCAAATAATTAATATTACCAATAATTGATAAGTTCAAGGTCGACGGGTTCAAACAGAAAGCTTTTTAAAGCAGATAAAACTGTGCATCTTATAATCGACATGACTTTATCAGATAACACAAATAGTTCTATACTTTAATTCAGTCACGATCCCGCGATATCACGGGTGTGTTCTAGTATCCTTTAAAATTCAAGCTGCAGCAGTCGCCTTTATATTTTATGCGTCAGTTTAAACCTGATCAAAAACATTTTCACTCTTTCAAGTACTTTATCACTATATCAGGTTCACATTTCAACCTATTTAGCAATACACACTTATGGTTATATAACATCACAGTACCAAAATTGCACTCAGTTCAGTAACCAAATTGCACCTATTCAACAAACAAAAAACAGAAAGCTGTGGAAATCTTACAAGTCGTCTTTCAAAAAACGCAATAAAATGCTTTGCCAAGCACAGCCTGATACGACCACAAAAGCCCATTTTTTTTTATGTCAGTTGAATTCAAACATATTTTGATTTTGGACCCTTCGAACTTCAATATAATAGACTAATTTGAAAACAGGTATCGGGCGAACCCAAACATTTCTATTCAGCAGCAGTCTCTTACTACATATCTCCTTAATTTTTCATGATATATTTATAGTCCTACAAAAATACTGAAAATGTGTTCATTTAATTTTTTTTCTAGCTTCTCTCGTGTGAAAGCGGACTGGTACCTTTTTGGTCACTATTTATGTGTTTCGTCTAAATAAGAATTGTAACACTTTATAGTGACTGAGTGTCCTTTTCATTTTTAGCCATGGCGTTGTCAGTTTATTTTCGATTTATGAGCTTGACTGTCCCTCTGGTATCTTTCGTCCCTCTTTTAAACAAATACTTCTCAAGAAACAGAAAAAGAAGACAACTTGGAACAGCACCAGCCATGCCAGTATATGTGTGAATAAAAACTCAGATCAGAATAGCATGACTTTTGTCCTTGTGAATATATAGCTATATATATATATATATATATATATATTTCTATAGTGAGGAAAGTTAATATCAATAATTCTGCAGATAATGCAATTTGTCGAGTGTTTTGTACTTTTTCTGTTAAAATTTTAATCAGTGAAACATTCAAAAAGGCTTAACTAAATTTGTATTACTGAAAGTCTCAAACAATGACACGTGTTCTATTTACCAATCAACTCATGTGTTTCTGTGAGAAAAAAATTCATATGCAATTTTGGGAATTAAAGGGAAAGAAGATCCTTTTGCTGCACACTGGCGCATGTCAATTGTACGGAAGCGTTTTAAGGACATAGAAAAAATAAAATTGGCAGTGAACTTTTTTTTCAAAGTAAAAATTTTGACTTTTCAGATCTCGAAATTTTGACTTAACTTGAAATTTTGACTTTTCAAATCCCGAAATTTTGACTTAAACTTAAAATTTTGACTTTCTAAAATCTTGAAATTTCGACTTTTTTGAAACTCGAAATTTCGACTTATAAAAAGTCGAAATTTCCACTTTAAACTTGAAATTTAGACTTTTTTAAAACTCGAAATTTCGACTTATTTAAAACTCGAAATTTCAACTTATTTTAACTCAAAATTTCGACTTTTTTAAAATCGAAATTTCGACTGTTGAAATCTCGAAATTTTTACTTTTTTAAGTACTTTTAAAACTTTGATGTTAGTATTCAAACACAGTTATTACAATTTTAGAAGGAGTAGACATGGACGCAAACTATAAAGCGTCATCCACGCATTTTGGCAATTTATATTCAGAAATTGGTTTTGTTCTTAAATTAAGATATGGATTAGCATTTGATATTGAAGAGTTTCATTCGGAAAGAAACATCCATGTTGACTGAAAAAATTTTCCCCCCATATTCCATGTTTTAGTTTCCACGACACTGTCATAGGATCGTCAGATCTGAGGACATTTAGCATCACAGTTTCAAATGCCTGTTTGGTTTCCCAATAGCAAGTCACTGACTTTGCCTTGTTTAAACAATGGTTAATCAAGTAGCCAAAAAATTGCCATGCATATATTCAGGACGACCAATGAGCTGCTCAGTTTTTAGTTTTGGAATTTTGAAATGTTGGTTCTTTTTTCTGAAACATTCTCTACAAGTTGGCATTCTTATAACACAACTATTAACCCTTGTCTTTATATATTAGACTGTTGAATAAAAGTATGTCGTAATATTAGGTGTGTCGGAATAACGGGGTTGTCTTGATACACATATCTGAAGTCCAGACTTGAAATATGTATTTGAACGTGAAAAATATTTTATTTATTCTTCGGCAAGAACAATATTTGTCTATCTAAAATAACCTCTTTAAAAGGGTTTAGTTTATTAAATATGCTTATCAAGTTTATGATGTATATGGCTCTCCGCTTTCTGATATAAATGATTGTGAATGTGGTAATCGCAAACGTATAAATACTGAGGAAAAGTCGAAACTTTGAGTTTAAAAAAAGTGGAAATTTTGAGTTTAAAAGAAGTCGAAATTTCGAGTTAAGAAAAAGTCAGAATTTCGAGTTTTAAAAAAGTCGAAATTTCAAGATTTTAGAAAGTCAAAATTTCAAGATAAGATAAGTAAAAATTTTGAGTTAAAGTCGAAATTTTAAGATTTGAAATGTCCAAATTTCGACTTTGGAAAAAAAAGTTTACTGCCAATTTTATTTTTTCTATGTCCCTAATACGCCTCCGTACAATTGTGATTATACTTACCAAGTACATTTTCTTTATTATGATACTGACGTCGAGCCAGATTTTTTTTCACCGAAGCCCTTCAGCGCTATCAATTAAAATTATTTACTCAAAATTTAACACTTGTATTAAGGTTCATCATAACAAATTGGCAAATACGGCCGTATTTTACCTAAAAACTTGATTTTTGGATAGCTGAGGATTAAAATGGCCTTCATATTGGGTTTATATGAACATCAAGATTATGTAATGTCTCTAATATAGGCTGTTTTCTGTATGACAGTCTGTATTTGCCTATCCATACCATACATTGGTCCGGCAATTATTGTAATGTTTTTTTCCAACTTTTTTGTCGCATGAACTTTGTGATTAAACGTTTACGAAAAAATGAGGCGAAAGACACCCATTTTTTTCATCATTAGGAAGATTAATGTCAACAGTTTTAAAAAGGTATCACTCAAAGGCATTGAAATTCTAGTTTAATCCAAATTTTGGGATGATATGTGACATTTTAACCACCCTTTTTGCAATATTTTATGGTAAATAAATGCAGAATGTTGCCATAGATACACATAAAAGGAATTATATCAAGATAGATTAAATCAAATCTATGGAAGATACTGATTACATACATATGCACATGTACAACACAAACAGTTAGGTTAATGTATTAGAAATCCAGGAATAGGAAATAATAAAACATTTTGTGGTTCATTTTTAATTTTATTTTCTAACTGTGGAGTGCTACCTTTCCTGTGCGGTTTGGGAAGTTTTAAATGTTTTTAGATTTATAAAAGTTAAATTTATTTTGCATCTCTGAAAGATAAAAAAATCATTTTTGGTGAAGATCTGGATTCAAAATATTTTTTTTGTCCTCTGCTTGAACAGATTTTTTTTCATCGATTTGGGAATTGAATATTATTGTATAAAGAAGAAAAATACTATACCCCCTCCGGCCTTTTGAAGTTCAATGATCGTTCCCTAAAATTTTTCCATCTGAACTTATAATTTTATTTTAGACAAAAACTATATATGTTAATGTAGCCTAGGACATTCGTCCTAAACATACATGAAATATTTGCCACTGGACGTTAAGTAACCAACAACCAATCAATATATAGGACATTGGCTTGGTATAAAGCTGGCATTTAAGGTAGCGCCTTCCTCATATTAGTGCAATGCAAGTGCATGGTGGACACTTTTCTGTAAAATTCGATTTTTTTTTTAATTGGATACGAGAAGGCATTCATATTTTCAAGCAAAAGCAATTACAGAGTTAACGGTCCTTGCCGGTATTGTCGCAAAATGTTCTTTGAGATGTTCTTCCGCATGCTTTAACACAACGTGCGCATTGATATTATCAATGATTTTTTACTTTTGTACTACAAATTATTTTCATATTATTAATGTTTGTTGTTAACAAAAATATTTTATCAGTATTCATTGAAGAGATGTATTAATATCAAACGATAAGGAATGTAATTTTGCACTAGTTTATGTGCGCGTTTTTATAAATCGGTTACAAACCTAAAACTAATTTACATAATGGAAATCTAGGCGATAGCAATACATCGGAATGATCTCAATATCATCGCGATATAAAAATAACGGGCTTATGGATAGCAAAGTTGATAAAAAGGTGTTTTTTTTTAATTCATTTACATTTCGTCTTTGAATTGTATTGTCTATTCTTTCCTTTATTTATCTAAGATTTTTGCCTTTTTTTAAAATGATTTTTCAAGTTTTGTTGCTGGAAGGATACCGAAATGTATTATATTGAAAGAACCGCCCACATATCGTACAATGTAATTACCAGGAAACACCAAATAGATGAATATAGTGTGTTTAAATTGACTTATCCTGCACGACACCCTACTTCCACCTCAACCCCGTCAACAGTCATATACATGTTATGGTTGACAATGCATATATCATTTGTACAACTGGCTAACGGAAGAGATTAACAATGATAAATGAAAAAAAAAATCAGTAATTTACCTGTAAAAAAATCGGCGCAAATGAAATGCAGATCGTCGCAAATGCAAAACGCCGACCAAATATTATTGCTAAATTTGCTTTGATTGATTCTAATAACAATTGAATCACAAATCAATGAGGGTTTGCAGATTCAATATGAAATAACTGTTTCTTTCACCTAAATATTGTAGTCACAGGATAAAGTTGTAGAATAAGGGCTGCTATTGATGTATGAAATATTCTGAATGGATATGGCAGTGAATTACAGATCATTACACGAGACAATATTAATCAACGCGTGGTTTCTGAGGATTACCAAACTTAGCATTATAATTTAAAAGTGATATCATTTTTAAAAATTTGTGATATAATATTTCTGTTATGATTGTTCTAATGACCTTCTCCATATAGAAACATTTTTCTAAAAATTAATAAATGTAGGGATATGTATTAATGATATGCAAAATCCATCTTTGGCTAACTGAATTAAAGTCTGTTCAACTTAATACACTTAATAGAATACATCCGTATGTTGGTCCACAATGGAGGTTTTAAGAAGATTACAATGTACTGCAATAGCTTCACGGAAATATAAAGCATTTCATTCCGGTTTGATTTAAACTTAAAGATAAATTGATACCCTGATTATAACGGTTACACTATAATTAACTATTCACATTAAATACTCACTGACTTAAGTGCACTTGAATATTGTTTCTGGAACAAGCATCACAAATCTCAAAGTTAGATAAGCTCATCAATACCATATGTTTAGGAAATCATGAACACTAAAAACCATGAGTTTACAATTCCCTCTTCCAGTTAAACCCCCAAGAATTAGAACATTCTTTTTAACGATTAAAGACTGATAGTGAGGGACCCTTAATTGGTTGTAGTTTTGTTATTAAATTAAACTGATATGCTCAATTTCCTTAAATAATCCTTTTATTAATCTTGTTTCCTTTGAAAGATAATAACGTGAAACCTGTTGCAATCTATATGTCATTGATACAATTGAAAAGTTTGTCACAATACCACATGTGCTATGGATAATAATGCAATGCAATGCAACAATATTGCAACTTTTACATCCCAGTGGCGGTTCAAGAACTTTTTATACGGGGAGTGCTGCTCCAGTCATACTTCAGTGATTCCCTATGTAATCAACCATATTTTTCCCACGAAAGAGGGACCCGGGCCCCCAGGCACCCCTGGATTATCCTATGCATTATTTTGTTAAATGAGGGAGGGTCAATTTCCCCTGAATTAATATCACACCCGGGCCTTTTCAAAAATTATTTCAATCTTCCACAGAGAGATTAAGAAACACAAACCCCATCAAAAAAGGAGATAAACTCAGTTCCCCTAGAAGGGTTAGTTACTGTAGTTCCTCCTACATGATAACAACCACAGCATGAACCATGTTCAAATAAGTTTAAAGTCATATCATAGGCATTATTAATATTATTATTTATGTTTCTTGTCTAGAGTAACCTAAATAAATTATCAAAGTTAATATATTAACCATTAGAGCTAACTCTCTATTCTTAGAGTTGATCGTCATACGCTAGGCATCATTCTTCTTGGCGGCCTTGATCTTGTAAAAAGACTTATAAAATTTACTCACTTTTCTTGGCGACCTTGATCTTGTAAAAAGACTTATAAAATTTACTCACTTTTCTTAGCGGCCTTGGTCTTGTAAAAGACTGATAGAATTTACTCACTTTTCTTGGCGGCCTTGGTCTTGTAAAACGACTGATAAAATTAAGACACTTTTCTTGGCGGTCTCGGTCTCGTAAAAGACTGATAAAATTGGCGGCCTCGGTCTTGTAAAAAGACTGAACAAATTTACTCACTTTTCTTGGCGGCCTTGGTCTTGTAAAAAGACTGATAAAATTTACTCACTTTTCTTGGCGGCCTCGGTCTTGTAAAAAGACTGAACAAATTTACTCACTTTTCTTGGCGGCCTTGGTCTTGTTAAAAAGACTGATAAAATTTACTCACTTTTCTTGGCGGCCTCGGTCTCGTAAAAAGACTGATAACTACCATAGAAATACAACATAAAACTGCTAAAATGGCGGCAAAATGTGTGAAATCAACTTTGCTGATGATTGAAGGTCTGGTGTCTTCATCTCCACTTCCACAAGATGGCTTTATAAATGTAAAATCCAGAACCATTCGGATCATGCCGATAACCAAACTGATCATAAGACCCCAAAATGCACCCTAAATAATGATAAGTATAGTATCAATATTTAAACCACATCTTCTTATGTTTATTGAGACGTTTACAATTGGAGTTAAACAATCAACGACCAATCAATCGTTCAAGTTTCAATAGAAAATATTTCAATTTTTGTAAGTTCGTTATGAATTTATTGAAGACAAACTGTATCTTTAATCCTTATAATGTTTCTAAACAGCTGCTTTTTATTTAAGATCTAAATAGTTGTAGATGAAATGTGATATTACATTTTATTCCTTTTTTACCCTTTTTTCTTTCAAAGAAGTCATTCCGAATTTGCTAATGGATTTATGATTTGTTTAAACCCGACAAGCTGATAGTCATACCTATTCAGAACAAAAATATACAATTGTCAAAAATTAAATTGAATTTTCTATAATCACCAAATTATTTATTATATTATAAAATTTAAAATTCTCCGTTCACAAATATTTTAAAATTTTTTTTAAATCAAATTTTCAACTCCCTTAGGCAAAATCGATCCAACAAAATCGATATATTTTTTTTGGTGTCAATTTTGTTCATGTAGGTTTTTAATTATTTAATTTTCTATTCAATCTGATCTTTCTGTGTTTGCAGCTTAAATTTTCGAATGAGGATAAAATTTCCTAAATGGCGCCAAACGCACAAAGTTTATAAAATGTTACTTTCATCATTGCTTGAATAAATTTTATTCCATCATTTCTTTTCAATTTTAAAACTATTCATCTACATTTTACCTGTTCTGTCAATCTTTTCCAAAACAACCCCAGAACAAACAGGATACACATCTGCGGTAAGAAGTACGACCTTATTCCTATAAAGTAAAACCAGAACATTCCACCTTGAGCTGCGTCCATGATTGGTAGCCACACTATACTTATAACAACTAGAATCATCACGGTTACCCTGCCAACAACCATTAGTTCTGCTTGAGTTGCCTTCTTCCGGAACTGTTTCCAAATATCCATGGTGGCTATAGCGCTTGCGCTGTTAAGAATAGATGTCAGTGAGCTCATAAGAGCTGCCAATAGTGCAGCCAGCATCAGTCCTCGCAGACCTATCAGTAAAGCAATAGAATAAATAGTAAGGCTGCGCAAATTGTATGATATGCAGTGTACATGTATACGTCAACAACCCAAAAAATAATTGGGCTAAAAAAAGATATATAGAGTACGGTAGGGTTACTTCGTTTCATATTTCTGGTTATTAATTTGAAAAGCTTTTAGAACTAGAGAAAAATACAAGTGACAAGATTGGTGTTCAGTCAGGGTTTTCTAGTTTTTAATTTAGATCACTTGTTAATAACAATGTTGTTCTATTGTTTCGATCTTTCGCTTCTTTCTATATAAACCCCGTTCCTGACAATGTATTCAATCAAACAAAGATACATGCCTTTGAGGTACCACTCTGTATTTAAAAACTGTGATTTTGACAACCTTACTAATTGATGTCTCTGTATTGTAGCGCATTTTACAAGAACAAAATTGTTATATGATTTAGGATTTTGATTTGACATACCCTTTGGCATCAACCGCAGAACAAGAACAGGGTAGGCGAAATTGCTGCAACCAGCTTTATTGTGACAGAACGCTTCACATTTGTCTGGGTCGGCGCAGGCAATTTCATCTGCAAAACAATTTTGCCAAACTAGTCCTTATCGAACTGTAATTTAACCACTAGTCTTTACAATATAGGTTATCAATTGGGGTAAGATACATGTACAACGAGTACTTTTCTTAAACAATTAAAAGTTTGAGATTGGGAGTAAAGTCTCCTATAAAGAGTATGTTATTTGTAACAATTTCGTAGTCGTGTTCGGCTATGAAGCTTTTAGTTTTTGTTTACTGATAAATATTTGATAAAACTCATATTCAAATATAAAATCAAGTCACTAATTTCAAATTAGTATTTCAATTACCAAGAAGGAATCAGTATGTTACGTCATCAGAATTTTCTTTTAGTTCCAGTCGTCAATGTCACCTCAAGAAAACAAACTCATATAGTAATGACAAAAATTCAAAGGAACGCATCGAAACCGTGAACATAAAATTCCAACACAGTAATTTTCTTTTACTGTTTTCAAATAATTTAATTAACAAGAGAAAAGACATAGTTAGTACAAGAAAGTCACAAACATACACACACACAAAGCTAGAAAAAAAGAAAGCGTGCAGCCATGAGCAAGTTACTGAGAAAGCATGGTTCAAACTGAAACGAGGCTGGGTATTTGGGGTCTGCAAGACCAAGCGGGAGCGCGCCAAATTTAAACCTTCGTGCTAAAAACAAATTTACAAATAAATTGAATTTTAATTCAAATTATTGAAGCAGGCACAATTGGGATAAAACACAATGAGCAAAGTAAAGGGGCTTGCTACATAAGCAAAACAAATACATAGTGGAAAAAATAAAAGCAATGGCGCTGTAAGAAAAAAAATACAACATTTGCCATGCTGATAAACAAAGACCATGAACAAAAAACTGAAGGCAAAACATCAGGATTAGTCAAACCAAGAATTTATAGGTTTTATTTAATTTTGCTCACCTGGATATAATATACGACTAATCATACCAGGAACAATAAATGTAAATAACCCCAATAGCTTTAAAGCGCCACCTAGTAGTGTACCGGCCTTAGCATGGGCCATGTCTCGGGCTGATAGTGTTCTCTGTACTATAAGCTATCAAAAGAAACGGCTCACAAATTATGTCGACTCAACAAAGTCAACTTGAAAAAAAATCTGAAAACATATGAAATCCTATTAAGTATACGTTTGTCGTTGTGAATGTTTTCATTTGTTTGGTTCTGTATGCTCAAGACTATCCTCTAATTATGTAGTTTTAGGAAGTAGTAATACGTACATTCTGGGTCTTTTGTTGTTTTTTAGTGTGTGGTCTTTTTCAGTTCGCAATATAAATGTCCGTCTGTTATATTATTATTATAAATAGTTTCCCGATAATGCTTTGTTTAAACTATCGTGTTTCTTAGCACAGATTTTCCACAATTAATCCTCTGTATAAATGAAATAAGACGTCCATTCAACATATTCGTAAATAAAAAAAATAGCACTGACTACTAGTTATAAATCTTTAAGATTTCCCTGTGTATGAAATGTTGATGAAACATACCTTCAGTTTCCATAATTTCAATTTGTTACGAATTATCTATTGAAAAGGGTTTAATTTTAGAACTATTGCTTTCTAAAAGCAAAAAAAAAAGAAAAATGCAACAAATCTTTGTCGGATTCTGAATAAGTTGAAAACCTGATCTTGACACCAAACATAAAGTCCCATGATGGACAGTCCTGTCAAAGCCCCTGTCCATGGAATATCACCAGTAGTAGCACTTCGGAATATATGTAAAGAGTCTTCCCGAGGCATTCCACATGAGTATAAAGACTGGTTCATAAGTGTATAGTTTGCAGCACTGTGCATATACTTTTCCGTCATTTCGTTCCAACCGCCGACCTGTATTATACCTTCAAGTTAAATAGTATAAAGTATTTATGATGATTTTCTGAAAATAAAGGTGCCTTATACTCATCACTTGATTGGAAGCTGTAGTGACAACATCTTAGAGAAAAATGTTTTCTTTGAACGACAGACATTCAGTCGTTATTTGGTTTTTATAGGTACGGAGTTGTTTTGCTGCTTGACCTTTACCACATACACATGCATTATCTTTTGTCTTTTTAAAAGTAAGTAAGTGACCTGGTTTACATCCGTAATAGCAATGCTGATGGATGATCCACCGAAGCTATAAAAGGTCCAGACAGGCAAAATGTGAAACAATTCAAGAAAATTAATGGCCTTTTTTATTATTATAACAAAGCAAATATGAATGACACGAACCAACGACAACCACTGAACTATAGGTTCCTGATTTGGGACAGGCACATTTTATACATTTACATAATATATATTCTAATATCCATAATTGACAAATATTTTAAGGTACATACCAATTACAAATAATATAATGGAGCTAATTATTAGAACAACTGATTGTAGAGTATCTGTGTAAATTACAGTTGTAAGACCACCTACAAGTAAATCGACAAAAAACTTTCAATGCCTAATTTGGTAAATTAATACTTCGTACCTAATTTAAAAACAAAATTAAAATTATTTCAAAAAATTGATATAATCCACCTTTCGTTTTTTTTTTGGTTTTTTTTTTTGTTTTTTTTTTGTTTTTATTATTATTTTGTTTCTCAGGCAAACATTTAAAGATCTTGACTTTTCGACGATAAAGAAATATAAGATCTTATTTATTTCCATATGTAATGAATTGGAAGAAAGATATGCAAAATAATATTCATATGTGTTGCTAGGCAATAACGATGTATGCATTGTTAAAAAAAACTATAGTTTTGACAGTACTATGATTTACATAATACACAAACAGATTGCTAGGCAATAATTCACTTGGCCATTTCTTGGAAAACAAAAAACGAGCATCAGACATCATTTAACAAACGAGCATCAGACATCATTTAACAAATAACCAAACGGTAACATATTTAATTTAATAAAAAAAAAATTTATATCTTGTTCAATACTGAAAACATTTAAGGAATGACTAATATATTATTCTGTCTATGAAGAAATAACATAAAACATGTGATGCACACTTTAAAATAACATGCTAAGTGGGTTTTTTAGTGTGCATCAAATTTTTTATGTCATTATTTCATAGACAGAAGTATGAATCACATTTTTTTTTTTATGTTATTTCGAATAGACAGAAAACATATTACAGTCATTTCTTATAATTTAAATCTAAAGCCCTTTTCAAACCGGAGTAACTATAAAAAAAAAACGTGACAAAATTATGTCTATGAGTTGATAGACAAAACGTCAGACAATCAGAAGACGGGTTACATCCAGAATTAAATAATTGAAACATAAACAAATGTAGCACAATTCCCATATTCAGTATGATAGACTTTTTAATATATATGCCGGAAAAAAAATCACGCTTCCTACTAGATATATGCTTGATTGATAGACGTTTAAATGTGTCACCACTCAGGCACTAGGTGTACTTTTGGACTTAAATCTACTGAATAAATGTATTAATCACAGGGGATTTTGGCTCGTAGTCCCTGTCATCATTTCGTCATATCTCCTGGGCGTCAGGCGAAAGGGGTATAAGACACTAACAGGAAATTTTGCTCCAATACCCTTATTTGTGCAGCCTGAATGTCAATTATATTATACTTGAATATCCCGAATTCAATACTATTTCTAGTTGCCACTTTCATCTTTGATTGTCTTCTCTAAGGATATGGATCACACCCCTGTTTGGGAAACTTATCAAATTGCACAATTAACCGGGAAATTTCCCTTCAGAATAATAAATTACTTATATCAGTCGAAAAATGCAATGTATCTTACCAACAATAGTAAAAACAGCTGTGACAGCTAGTATGACAACAACACAAAGATACATGTTCCATTTTAGTATATGTCGGAGAAATATTGCTCCTGAGTATATCTCTGCCTGTAGCAATTAAAAGAAATACTAATTTTACTTTTTTTTATTATTTTCTGTTTGTCCAAAATATCGTCACGTTTCAAGGCATGCTAGACATTATTTTTGTATTCCATCAATGTATTCTTTGTTTTGATTTTAATTTGGCTCTGATTCTGACTGAGGATTACAGCGATGCATATTATATAATATTGTAATGTCTTTTTTGTTAACCCAATTACTTCAATCATTGAATCTGATGGGCTCCATAATTTGAAAAAAAATAATTCTATATTCTATTCTATTTTAAGTTTAAGCTTTCATAGTCATCTTTTTTATTAATCCATTTCAATATTAAGGTGATTGATTGATAGCTACTCTAAACTACAAATATTTCAATGGATGTTCATAGCCTGAGATTTGTCTCCATCCAATCCTAGAAGTTCATGCATTTAAATATTTGTTTAAAGTTAAAACAAATGTAATTTTATGTTTTCATATGATGTGTAAGATAGTTCCATTCATCATAGGCTCGGATACATGTATGATGTGAAAGATAGTTTCATTCATCATAGACTCGGATACATGTATGATGTGTAGGATACATGTATGATGTGTAAGATAGTTCCATTCATCATAGAAAAAAAATATAAACCAACGACACGTTATAAATTTCTTACGTCAAACGTGTTTTTCTTGATTTCCCTTCATCAGTAGAAATTACTTATACCTACAGAAATGTTGAAAAATATATATCCAATAAGAGCAAAGAATGAGCTGTACATTCGAATACGTGTTCCACCAAATCTCTTCCTGAGGTATTCTGGCATAGTAAACGCCTGTAATTCAATTGTCATAATTTAACAAAAACAATCAATCTTTGTGTGAGGATCTTAAACATTAACAGTGGACCAAAACGATATCTTTCTATGCCTGGTTCGGCATAAATATAAATACTCTCCACATTGTCACTTACCAGTCATACAACTCTCCACATTGTCACTTACCAGTCATACAACTCTCCACATTGTCTATTACAATTCATACAACTCTCCACATTGTCATTTACCAGTCATACAACTCTCCACATTGTCACTTACCAGTCGTACAACTCTCCACATTGTCACTTACCAGTCGTACAACTCTCCACATTGTCACTTACCAGTCATACAACTCTCCACATTGTCACTTACCAGTCATACAACTCTCCACATTGTCACTTACCAGGTTTATGATTTCGTTACTACTTTTCTTTTTAAAAGGAAACTGAGGACATTTGAGTAACGAATTTCAAAGTAAGATAATAATTTACATATATCCATGTCAACTAAAATTATTGTTTTGTTGTTGTTGTTTTTTTTATATATATATATATATATTATCATAAACATAGTCGCAAGAACATTGAGGACAGAGAAATACACAAATACACATTACAATAGTACATTTTGACATACTAATAGTTATCAAAGGTATCAGATTTATAATCAATACACCATACGTGCGTTTCGTCCACATAAGACTAACCAGTGACGCTTAGACCAAAACAGTAAAGAAAGCCAAACGAGTACAAAGAATATTTGTCTTAACACTCTATGCAATTTATATTTTTTGAGGGTTTTTTTTCGGTATATAAAATGTGTCGACCTTGTCAGGCTTTCTCTCTTTTTAATGTTTTATTATATATTTATTTCTTACATTTTGAAGTATACTTTCACGAAAACAACAATTATTCATTGATTTTGAACTGAACTCGAAAAGAACCTACTTACTCCACTTGATACATACACCGGTACAAAGATCCAACCCAGAGCTATCAGTATAAACACTGCCTGGATGTAGAGAAAACGTAATAAAAAATAATTATATATTGATTTTATGACACAATAAAAGCTAAACAAACAAACAAAAAACCCAACATTTTTGTTGTGCTTCAGTGTTGCAGTGGCTAAAGGAGAACTTCAATGTATTTTTTTCTCTGAACAAGAATGTTCTATTTATTATCAAGAAAAAAAGTCGTTAAATTCAGACGGCGTACCGGAGAACGATACTCAATCAAATAACGGTTTTTGTTAACAAAAAGTCTGATATTTCAAAAATGGAGATAAAAAATACTGACGTATCTGTTCAAACGCAACCAAGGCTATACGAGCCAAATTCTTTGAGAGTATAGAAAATACTACATAAACTTGTCTCCAAGACATCTTGTATTTACATACAGATACAGGAAGAAAATCTTTCTGTTTTTTTCTCCACGACAAAGGATGCCACTTATTACCCATTTACCACAATGTATACTTTGTTGATAGTTTAAACGACAAACCAATATTTTGAGGATTTCCCGTTTACTTTTGGACAATTCTAAATTCATCAATAAACATTGTTGTTCTCCAAATGCACGTATTTTCCATATGTTCATTCATATGAAATGTACTTTCATTCAAAATCAATTCTTACATGCCATTCATATATAGTCACAGCCAACCCTGAAGCAGCAGCTGTTCCAGCTAAACCAATGAACATTGGAGCTCCAATATTACTAGCATAAATTGATGCACCGACCTGAAATAGGCAATTCACACACAAACATTAAAGCTTTTAATTTGTCATTTCAGAATCTAAAGGACTATTGGTAATCTAATTGTTTGTACACCAAAATGAAAATAACGTTACGTCATTTATTTAATTTCTATTGTTTAGAACGTTCAAAACCAATCACAACGTTTTGGTTTCGAAAATATTACCCAGAATGCATTAGATTCTGAAATATTTTGAAACTAGGTGATAATGTATATATAATGTTTATTACACTTGCACATTTACACTGATGCAGCGGTATAAACAAAGTACGATAAACGGTACAATTTACACGAAATTACTGAAGGTCTGTTCATAAGATGCGATATGATTGCCGATGACACAACGCTTCACCAGAGACCAAATGACATAAATTAACAACTATTAAAGGTCACCGTACGGCCTTCAACAATGAGCAAAATTCATACTAAATAATCAGCTATAAAATTCCCCCGAAATGACAAATGTAAAACCTACGCCTGATTTATGTACAAAATAATGAACAAAAAACAAATATGACATTCAGGTGGGGTTAAATTTATGTGTGACAATTACGCGTTCATTTTTACAATGAGCCAATATTTCAAACAATAAAATGAAACCCTGACACATAGTATACAAGTTATACAATATCGTAATTTCTACTTCACTACACATTATTCTAATATATTTGTCCTTATTATTTTTAGAGATTTGTTAAAAGTATTACATTTACCTTACTACATTAAACATTGGTATTCCAAGCTCAATATTAAATACCAAATACCAAATACTAATACATCGAATAAACAGTTACTAAGAGTATTGATTGATTAATTTGTGGTTGCTTAACTAATGTCCAGTGGTTGATATGTCAAAGATGTTTAGGACGATTTTTTAAAACAATAAATAAAATACAAACCCTGTAAAGAGGGTGTCCAAGATGAATGTCCGTAACATTTGGACTGCCAGTGGAAGATGATGGTATATCATATAAGAACAGAAATAAAGCCGTGCGACAGGCCACCTATGAACCCAACAAAGATGTCGCAAGGGTTCTAAGCGTCACATTCTCTTTACACGAATACAGACTAGACGTGGCTGTGTACTTTTACATCCCACAAAGGTTTTACTACCGGTCAAAAGAAGATCTAAGTGACCATATTGTTATAACCAGTCAGTCCTTATGTGAAAAATTGAACAAATGCAAATGAACAACAACAAATGGGATTCTTTTTATCTGAGATGGTTTGAAAAACCAAATTACATCACCATAGTGATTCACCAGTAACCTTAAACGTGTAAAAATTTTAGTAAATATAAATATTTATTTACCCCTTTTTTATTAGACTTAATAAGTTATTAGCTATTTATGGTTTCCTTTAACATCAAACGAAACACAATGTATACTATAATAGACCAATTGCTTATTTATAGCAATATTTATAGTAAACCTTACAGAACAAAAAATGTTAAATTTACATTTTCATCGATCAGTTATAATTCAATGTTTATGTAGCTTTAAAACGGTCGAAAGGGAAAGAATTCTAAATATACTAATTTTGCTCGTCTAAAATACTTACTGGTATCCAGTGCATCGATTTTCCCGCCAAGAAGTAACCAGTAACATTTCCACGATTTGGACGAAATGTGGACTATAAAATGGAATAACACTTACAAGTAACTACATATATTTTATAAATTTGGTGTGTCGAACCACTGTAATAATTGTAAGTTCATTAGGAACTCTTCAAACAAAAAATTGAAAGCAAAGGGTGTGTAAATACTAAATTGAATAAATTATAAAATAAATGGCGGATAGCCAAACACATCTTCATGCAAGTAAGGTCATCTTTGTCTTTGGGAGTTTGAACTGTTTTTCGCTTATTTCTCTTTTTTTCTCTTTCATTGCTAATCTACATTTTTTTATTATACATATAATAAGTATTGTAACATTTTAATTTGACGTTTTCGAATATTTTCGCTGAACTAGTGCACATTTTTGTTTAGGGGCCAACCCGACTCCGGGTGCGGGATTTACTTGCTGTGTTGAAGACTCGTCGGTGTTATTCGTCTGTTTTCTGCTTTTTGGTAGGGTTGTTGTCTGTTTGGCACAATCTCCGTTTCTATTCTCAAAGTCATTTCTGTACTTATTCCATAATTGTGAAGTAATACAACTTTTTGTGCGGAAAGTAGCAACTGAAAAATAGCTACGATTGCAATTTTGAATCTCTCATTTCAGATGCATATAAAAAAGAAGATGTGGTATGATTGCCAATGAGACAACTATCCACAAAAGACCAAAATGACACAGACATTAACAACTATAGGTCACCGTACGGCCTTCAACAATGAGCAAAGCCCATACCGCATAGTCAGCTATAAAAGGCCCCGATAAGACAATGTAAAAGAATTCAAACGAGAAACCTAACGGCCTTATTTATGTAAAAAAAAAAAAAAAAAATGAAAGAAAAACAAATATGCTCCGTTCAGTCATTTTATGAGAAAATTGCTTTACTAAGCATTATTGGTGTACTTTAAATGTTTGCATATAAGACGTTTACAAAACAAAGCAACATTATTTTCACAAAAAAATATGGATTATGTTTGTTTACCCATAGACCAACTGCCAAGACAATTCCAAAATACACGGCAATGGTGACATAGTCTTCCGTTGCTAACGTGTCCACCATATTTGGATCGTTTTAAGTGGGGCATTTCTATATATATAGATTGTGATAAGGAACTATAGGTCTAGACAAATAATGCCATGTATATCATAAAAGTAGTGTCACAGGTAAGTAACAGTTTAATATTCGATAATCAAAATGATAACCTTCGTACGCGATATTTAAACTGTTCCATCAACTGGTTTAATTCGGAATAACAAGAGTTTCACTCAATGAATAACAAGAGATGTAGGATATAAGTCAATCCATTCCTCTGGGGATTATAAAAAAATATAGCTGACTATGCGGTATGGGCTTTGCTCATTTTTGAAGGCCGTACCTATAGTTGTTAATGTCTGTGTCATTTTGGTCTCTTGTGGACAGTTGTCTCATTGGCAATCATACCACATCTTCTTTTTTATATGTATGATGAAAACAGTAAATTGGTATGACACAGAGGTTATTTCAACGTTCGACAAGTCTTCTGTCGTACAAGAGATACCAGTGGTATCTTTTTTTTTTAAATATCTTATATCTTTATTTACCAAAGTCATATCAACTATAGGCATACAACATATAAACTACACAAGGTATACATAGATAGCAGAAGGTAATGTGTTAAACATATTACATCATGTTAGATCTTAATTTTTGTGCACGAAATATAAATTTACCCAAATTACATAATTCTCTAAGATTATTAGAACTCATTAATTGTATATATTTATACATAGAAGGTTTTTTCCAATAATATGGTTTTATAAAATAAGATCTAAGACCTTGATAAGTAGGACATTTTAAAATAAAATGCATCTCATCTTCAATGTCATTTTTACAGAAACTACATAGTCTATTACTTCTTGGAATTGCAGAATAGCGACCACATTCTATAGCTAAATCATGACTACTAAGTCTTATTTTGGTAATACATGTCTTATAAATAACTGGTATTGGTTTACATAAATAATCTTGGACATCATCAAATTACCCGTATCCAAATATCATTGACTCTTATAACGGAATAAGGTCGTGACGTTTGTCAGCTTATTTTCGATTTATAAGTTTAGCTGTCCCTCTGGTATCTTTCGTCCCTCTTTAATTAAGTGATATGTCTGCTAGCAATATAATTCAAGCCAATAATATAATTGCAGAAAGACAGGCTATTGTATAGTTATTAACCTCAATACGATTGGTATATATACCATAAGTTTCTACCTTACGTTGTGTATTTCTTTATAACATTACTCTATATTTGAATTTGTGTTTTTGCTTAGTTGTAATTTTTTCTTTTTACAAACATTTTTTTTATCGGTTTCATCTTGTAGGTCACCTGGCAATATGTTCTCAATTCAGTTTGACACATTTGCATTTTTTTACAGTTAGGAGGTTTTCATGCATTGTGTAAACTTTATTTTTGACGTTCGATATGCTGTAGATTTCAGGCAAATGTTTTTAAATGTTGCATTACAGTCTGTTTTGTTTGATAAAAATGACAAACCGTTAGAAACCTATCTGTCATTTACTTTGATTTCAAGGGTACGCAAGGTTAAACAGTCTAGATGAATGCAAAGAGACTTTCTTTTTCGAAACGCAAATATAAACACTGTGTCTAAACCACACCGACAAAATTTGCTCGGACTCGATGCTATCTAACATCCGGCACAATGACGGAACACCAATAGACAAAAGAAAGGTAGGTTTCTCCTTATTTTTTAATTTCTTTTATGATATCGAAGAATATATATACATATACAACTATTTTCTATTGTGAGATGCAATATTTTCTACAACCGTTCTCTATTAACGGAGAAATAAGTCAAAATGTATGTCAAAATGACGAATTGAGTGAACCTTGCCTCGAAATTGTTTAATTTCTCGTTAAATTGTTCACATTGTACGAAAAGAAAGGTACGGGAAGATAGATATTGACACGGAGATTGCAAATTTAGTTATTATGAGCATCTCAATAATTTTATCTCTGTGTATGGAACGAAAGAAAAGGTTCATGTCAAATTAAAATAAACCGGTTTCGTCAATGTTGTTACTACACAATCACCCGGTTTCGTCTATATATATATCACCCGGTTTTTTTTCGTTTTTTTTTAACAAACAATTTATGAAAAGCAACTTTGGCACGGATCTGAACAGTGTCTTTCGAGAATTTAAATATATATTTTTTGTAAGGTAAACTTGACGTGTTAAAATCTAATTTAAACAGGCACTTTTGGACATAGTTAATTATGATAATACACATTTTCCTAAAGAAAGGCGTATCCCTTATTTCACTTAACTTCAAACTAATTTTAAATGGAATATAAATAATCAATAGCAAACACTGGTATCTAATTATTTTGTAACATTATTATATTTTCTTTGTTTATAATAGTAGAATGGAAAGATAAAAAATAAAAGTATGTGTTTTGATTGTGCCATAATTTTAATTTACTATACTATATTATATACACTATGCATTCAATCATTGACGAACAGTCCCAAACCGACTATAGTCTATACTGTTTTGCACAAGTTTATCATGCATGCAGTCCTGCCATATACTGTGTTCCTTGCGCACTAAATCAAGTTTTCACACTTAAGCATCCATAACATAGCAGTGAGATTTGTAACTTTCTACCCGTTTCTGGTAAGCACATTTATTTTCCTAGGCATGTTTTTCACATTATATTTACAGTTCAAATTCATTTTTTTTACAGTTCAAATTCATCTTTTTTACAGTTCGAATTCAATTGAAACTTCAAGATAACTTTCGAAAACAATACATGTATCTGACAGTTTTGTATTTTCAATGTGAATAAAAGTTGGTTTGCAAAACATCACCGTCATTTATATCTAGGTCTTATTTAGAAGAAGTGACGGTAACCACTTATCCCATATACATTGACAATGAGACAACTTTCTTTTAGACACAAAAATGATGTTGAATTAATCAAGTTTAGGTCACCGTATGCCTTAAACAAGGAGAAAAACACACAAACCGCATGAAAGCAAGCTATAACAGGGTCCTAAATTATAAATGTAAAACAATTCAAACAAGAAAACTACCTGCCTATTTTATGTTCAAAACGCATATGGTATAAAGCAATCAAAGACAACCATGGAATTACAAGCCTGTGACTCGGGAAATGGACTGAGTCAAAGTGTTGTCGCTGACACAAACAGTACAACAAAAGTACAAATAATAAAAAATGATGAATAAACCTTAACTCGTCCTTTGACAGAGCCTGTATAGTAAATTCGCGATTTGTGTCAAAACTTGTATCATAGTTAAAATTATCCATTAAATATGATAAATATACATGTATTCGCAGTTTACTATGAAATCCACTATCACTGAACTAGTATACATATTTATTAAGGGGCCAGCTAAAGGACACCACTGGATGCGGGAGTTTCTCGCTTCATTGAAGACCCATTGAGGCCTTCGGCTGTTTTCTGCTCTATGGTCGGGTTGTTGTCGCTTGGAATTTGTATGAACTTTTCATGTTTAAATCTCCCCCTTTTTTGTTTTTGTTTTACCATATATGTTTTCTTATATAACTAAGAAGTGTATAAAGTTTGATGCAGTTATAATACTTCGTTTTTGAGATATGGCGCGACATGTTAAAAAAAAACACATTCCTGTTTCACTTACATTTTCTGTAACTCAAAAAGATTTAATTTGATTTTCACTAAAAGGTTTACAGATCGTTTGGCCATTATAAGAAATAACTATGTTAAATTTTAAGAAAATGAGATAAGCTGTCCTGAAGTTACGGTGCGACATGTTTATAGTGGACAGACGGATAGATAGACGGACGGACGGACAGAATGACTGATAGACGGAGGAACGGACGGATGGAAGGAGGGGGTGTATACAATAATACGGCCTGTCAAAATTGGGATGGGCGTGTAAAAACGCAAAGAAATGAAAAAAAAATCGTAATTAAGGTCAATAAGTTTTATTAGGATATCGGCCAAGTCGATTTATTTGTATATTTGTCTGCCTTATCATTTTCCTATATAACTTTTACATATATTTGAAAAAAAATGTATAGAAATCGATAAAAAGAACTTGATATTCGGCATTTATTATGAGAAACATAATCCAACTGACATAATCCGATTGCCCGGGTGTCCCTGTTTTCTCATTTCTTAAAATATTTTAATTCGGTATACACTTTATAAGATAAGTGATGAATCTAGATGACGTATATGTTGCACGCCCCGACCCCACCTTTGGTTGCCAAAACTTTATTGATTCCTGTACTTAAAGATTTTGTAAAGCAAAAAATAATCAAAATATTGTTCGACTCGCTACGCTCGGCGGTATGTAAAAGTTGTTCGAAATACGCCCACTTTGAAATAAACTGAATCCGTCTGTCCGTATATATTGTCAAAATATATTGTCCAACATCAGTGTACGATCATCATATCACAATGGCGACAGTGCAGACTGGTTTTTTTAATAATGTCAACAAAATATTTATTATTGAATTTTATCGATGACCTGAGACTATTATACTTATTTGTACATAGCAGTATAGTGATAAATAAATTTTATTTTAATGCATGGTAGTTGTAATCCTACATTCATTTTCTATGTCGATTATGCATGCATATACATTTGTCTTATTATCGACGTTTATCCTTAAGAAGATTTATTTTTAACGATGGTAGAAAAGATTACATACATGGAATGATTAGATTACTTATAAAGGTGTCCATTCTTTTGTGCGAGAAAATCACATATCAATTGTGTGTTTCGATTTTTAAGACCATAAACTTTAATTTCAAGTTTAAAAATGTTCAACATATTTTCCCATAACTCATATAGAAAAAGCATATTTAGAGAGCTTTAATCTCAATATGCTGTTAAAAAATTTCGGAATGCAAAGTAAAATTAAAATATTTGTGTTCTATAAGAGTATGAATTTGCGTATTATTTATTTGAATCTGAGACTCATATAAATAATAAGCCGCTGTCCGGTGAACGAACTTGTTTTCGAACGACCCACAAAATTCCTTTTGAACGCTGAAGTTAAATAATCTATTATAATGTAATGCGATTATGATTTTGTTTATTTGACCAAACCGGGTTATGTATTTTGAAATCTATGACGAAACCGGGATGTATACATTGACGAAACCGGCCAGTTCGATTTTGACATGACCCATTTCTTTCGTTCCATACACAAAGTTACAATTATTGAGATGCTCATAATAACTAAATTTGCAATCTCCGTGTCAATATCTATCTTCCCGTACCTTTCTTTCCGTACAATGTGAACAATTCAACGAGAAATTAAACAATTTCGAGGCAAGGTTCACTCAATTCGTCATTTTGACATGCATTTTGACTTATTTCTCCGTTAATAGAGAACGGTTGTAGAAAATATTGCATCTCACAATAGAAAATAGTTGTATATGTATATTTATTCTTCGATATCATAAAAAGAATAAAAAAATAAGGAGAAACCTACCTTTCTTTTGTCTATTGGTGTTCCGTCATTGTTCCGGATGTTAGATAGCATCGAGTCCGAGCAAATTTTGCCGGTGTGGTTTAGACACAGTGATAAAGGCAACAGTAGTATACCGCTGTTCAAAATTCATAAATCGATTGAAAAAAAAAAATCCGGGTAACAAACTAAAACTGAGGGAAACACATCGAATGTAAGAGGACAACTACGACACAACAGAAACACAACACTAAAATGTAACACACACAGAAACGAAATATAATATAACAATGGCAAATTTCTGACTTGGTACAGGACATTTTAAGAAAAAAAATGGTGTAACACATATGAATAATGTTAAATACAGGTCGGATATATTTTATTTCCAAAAATAATAATCTATTTTGTGCATTAACTATATCACTTTTAAAAACTAAAACACTAATAGAAAAAGCCAATTAAAAATGTAGTAAATATCGCAACTATTATTGCAGCAATGTTTAATAACTTTCGATAAAGAGGCTTTTCTTCTAGTGACGTCATTTTTGTACGCAATTGTTGCTGCTCTTCTTGCGTCAAGTATTTTTTAGAATCTTCGACTGTTCCACAAACCCAGTCCTTGCAGCTTTTTCTTAGTCTTGATCCCATGCCATCATCTGTATGAACAAAATGGTGTATTGATTTAGGTTTGAATAAATACGTAATATTATGATATGAATACAACAACTGTCCATTACATGATTACTAGAGTCTAGAAATAGACGTCTGATACAACTATTTTTTTTAAAACAATTTAGTTTTAATTGTAAACTACTTTTTTTTAGAAAGCTGTGACAACAAAGGATTTTTTCTACATCTATAAGACAGCTGCCATACGACACAAACAAACAAAAGATATATAAAGGGTAACATGATACATTCTCAAAATTCCAAGGATTTGTATGTATATATACGTACTATACAAAATCAATCCTTGATAGTACACAATAGATAGGTGTGCATTCAACATGCTATTATCTAGATATATGAAATTGTTCCAAGAGCTCAAGCCTGTATACATTATATTAATAATAAGTGTAATTGGACATTATCAAATAATACAATTTGCGGTATACAGGTCTTTCTCTGCCTACTTTCATTGTTTGCAGATGGCAATCTTAATTACAATGTATAAGCTAACGTTAATACAAACAAAGCAAGCAAGCCAACCAGAGTTTTATTTTTCAAACAATGAGAAATTAGCAGAAACAGAAATTGTCATCAACATTAATTTCTCTAAATGTAAAAAAAAACAAAACTTAAAATGATATGACACGAGGGTTGGCAACCCTTGACGATATGACTGTCAATGTTTCCTTGAGATTTGCAGGATTGATTTTGAACGTTGTAGATCTTATCAAGCAAAACACTTTTAAATGAAGGTTTGGGATATTGTATCAAAGTGGACACTTTAGCTACTGTGTATTTAACTTGAAAAAGGCTGAAGATAAGATACTCTATTTTAAAACTCGTCCCAGCAGTAGTAGTTTTTTCGTGCATTGTATGAGTTTTTAAGTACCTTTTGAGCGCACATTGACTAATTCATATTATCAGTTTAATAAGTGTTGTGCATTCAAAAGGGATATTGCTGAGACTTTATCTAATGATATCCTATATATAAGTAAAAAGGTTTTTTTGTGAAGTACAAACTTGCTAAATATCTTCATACAGCCTATATATATTGAAATATCAATTTACCTTCGGTACCGTTATCGTTTTCTTTATTCTTCCTTTCTTTTTCTCTCTCGTCTTCTTCGTCGTCCTCTGACGAAAGTTCTGGTTCTTCTTTATCATTTTTAGTCCAAAATGTAACACGCCTTAACTGAAATATTGCATAGTACATATTACATCTGAATCTGTATTAGACAAGAGAGAAAGCTTTTGTCGGATATTATAATTTTTGATTTTCTGGTATTTTTTACATGAGATACAGGACAGGTGTCAGTTGTAGAATATGAACTGCTTCGCATTCCGCGGATTTTGAGTGTGCCCCCATGCCAGTTTCAGTGTTTTGTCGACTGTTTGTCTGTTTCTATTGGTTTCGTATTGCTTATTTTTTTTAGATTTCTAAGTGGTATTGTTTGGACTTAACATTAGCAAAAGAGTTGGTTGACTTCTGGTTTTGATTGCTACTCGATACCCTCTTACTTTGTTATTAATCAGGTTAATGCTAATGCATTTGCTAAGGCGAAATATAATATTTCAACTGACAGATAAGACTTTAAACGTAATTTTGTTATTTATATGAAATGATGAGATTGGTTGATCACTGTCAAAAGTACAAACAGTTTGAACGGTGTACATCTTTAGGCTATCAGAATACATTTTTATGTTCGTTAATTAAATAAAACTTTGTTTTCTCGTTTGTGTAAACTATTACAAATAAGCAAACTGTGATACTTTATAAACCTACTTTTCTTTCCGGTCTTGGCTGTGTGAACATGCTGATTACAAACATAGCAATAAAACTAAATATGGCCAAGATGGCGGCAAAGTGAAGAAAGTCTATATCCTTGACGATAGCTGGTCTATTATCTGGTTCACCACTACCGCACACTGGCGCTACATAGGTGAAGTCTAACGCCATTCTCACGATGCCAACTACTAAACTTAACATCAAACCCCAAAAGGCTCCCTGGAAATGAAATGAACAAAGAGTTCAGAGATTGCATGATGATGTGACAATGTTTTGTTGACATTTTTTATTAAGTGATTGAGAAATTATAACCAAAGTTAACTGCTGTATCAAAAATTTTGACATTTTTTTACCTATTTTGTCAGTTTAGTTTGTTCACACATTGTTGTCAATATGATGAAATTTTATGCGACTGTCATACAAGGTAGAGGTTTAGCTAGCAATAAAACCAGCTTCAATCAAACATTTTCTACACAAGTTAATGTCTGTGCCAAGTAAAGAATATGACAGTTGTTTTCCATTCGTTTGATGTGTTGGAGCATTCAATTTTGTCATTTCATAAAAGACTTCCGATTTAAATATTTCTTGGAGTTCGATATTTTTTTTTATTTGACTTTTTACATCATACAAATGCGTTTGTGTTATGTTAATCGACGGACGCAAATACATTTGATTCTACTCTTTGAGGTGCTTATTACGCTTGAGTTCTTGTTTACTTGCCATTTGAAAACATAAGAAACATCATACTTGCCTGTTCCGTTAATCTTTTCCAGAAAAATGCAAGAAGAAATAAAACGCACATGGGTGGAATCAAATATGACCGGATAGCCTGCATATAAAACCAAAACATTCCTCCCTCTACAGCTTCTAAGATAGGTAACCAGATTATACTGATACCAACTAGTATCAGAACTGTCACCCTCCCTACAATCATGAGTTCGGCCTGAGAAGCCTGTTTCCGGAACTGACGCCATATGTCCATGGTCATTATTGCGCTTGCACTGTTTAAAATGGATGTTAGTGAGCTCATAAGAGCTGCTAATAGTGCGGCTAACATTAGTCCTTTCAAACCTAAAAATAACATCAAGCAAATCAATACAAAGCGGCCGATACAGTAAAAAAATATAATTCTTAAAATCTAAAATATCCGTTATCGTTGTTTCAAACCTAGTTACTACTTATACCAAGACACGTTTTTTATAAAGCATAGACATTGTATTGTAGTAGTGTTTACGAAGAGCTAAAGGGGAAAGACACATTGACATATTTGTATGGGAACCTCGCAAAATTATTTCCGTGTTGTTGAAATCTTTCTTCATATAGCTCTAGATAAAAGCTTAACACCATAAAATAGAAAAATAAATTCATAATTTTAACATTTTAACATCATGGAATTCATCTATGTCACTTACCTCTTGGCAAAAGTCGCAGTACAAGTAATGGATAGGCAAAGTTACTACATCCTGCCTCATTACTACAGAACTCTCCGCATTTTTGTGGATCTGCACATGCTATTTCCTCTGTGGAACACACGCAAATGGTTCGTTTAAATATGTAAATTATACATTGTTAATTGGATTGCAGGAAAACAGTATTAACATCTATATATATTTGGTCTTATCAAATGGACAGCTAGTATTAAAAAAAAGTGTGTATAACAATGTAATGTTGCAATGAACAGACGTTTCACTTTTCAAAAAAGTCTTAACATTTTCTGAACAATAAATTTGAAATGAGTATGGTTCTAAACAAAGACAAAGCAAGAATATATATTCAAATTTAAAGTAATCAGTTATACAAACGTACTTCGGTGGAGTACGAAATAGGGGAATAACATTTTGTTATAAATTCTCTACCTGGATATAATATTCTGCTGATCATTCCAGGAACTACAAACAAAAGAAGTCCTGTAATCTTCAGTAAAGCACCAAACAATGAACCAGCTTTAGCATGAACCATATTCTTTGCCGACAATGTCCTTTGTACAATCAACTATAACAGACATTGAAGCCTTACACAACATTTTTAAAGCAAACTTTAATACCCTTCCCTTTTAACGAATGTTACCTACCAAATTAAACTATTTACCTGATTTGTAATAGGATAAGCAACACGACGGGTGCCACACGTGGAGCAGGATATGCTTACCCCCCGGAGCAACTGAGATCACCCCAGCTTTTGGTAGGGTTCGTGTTACTTATAATCCTGGTGCCTTTGATAACTATTTACTTATTCTTTAGTTTTCTATGTTGTGTCTTCTGTACTATTATTTGTGTCTTTGTCTTTTTATTTTCATAAACATGGCGTTGTCAGTTTATTTTCAATCTATGAGTTTGACTGTCGCTCTGATATCTTTCGCCCCTCTTTTAAGTACTACTATTCAACGTAATGGTACAAGTAGATTTTTTTTGGTTCAATTATTTACAAAATATTTCCACAATCTGCTATTAATGCTATTTTTAATGAAGACATTATAGACCGAAAAAAATATTTAAATTGATAGCTTTCTAATACATATTCTATTAAGATCTAGAAGTTAGTATTTCATTAAAGAACAATTGTTTACGTTTAACATTGAATAAATCATTACTTCGTCTTCATTCCTGATTATTGCAGTTTGAACCTAGTTAATGTTCATATTAAACGTTGTCTATCAACCAAGAAATACCTGGTCCTGGCACCAAACATACAATCCCAGGAACGATAATCCTGTCAGAGCACCTGTCCAGGGAATATCCCCCGTCTTTGGGCTTCTAAAGATGTGTAAAGCGTCTTCTCTTGGCATACCACAAGAGTAAAATGATTGATTAAGTAATGTGTAGTTAGCAGCACTGTTCATATACTTTTCCGTCATAGCACTCCAACCCCCTACCTCTATCATACCTAAATAGAAAGAAGTATGCTTTTTGTATGACAACAATTTGTCTTGTATTGAAGCAAATGTAAAACAGATTTCTAGTTTTAACACATTTTATAACACTTTAAAATGTTTCGTTTATTTTGGGTATTAACCATACTAATATTCTTTGTTATCTGTTGTATTTGCACTATGATAAAGCTTTGAATTCAACACTTCACAAATAATAATGTCGCCATTTTTTCTCCAAAATTGCGGTTTACTGTCAAATACTTTCATACGAATTATTTCATTGTGGTAAGCAAATAATGTATTGTTAGTTTTTTTTAAATCTTTGTCACAGTTAAAAAGAAATAACATTTTTTTGTAATAATATAAATTACTCACTTAAAATAAAGAGAACTGTTGCACTCACAACCAGTATAACTGATTGTAATGTGTCTGTATAGATGACAGATGCAAGTCCTCCTACAAACAAAACAGGCATACAATTACCTCCTTGCCGATCATATAGTTATAAGGCACAGTTAAACCTTTTTTGTATAACAAATTAAAAAAAAGATAAATAAAACTTTTACTTCATTTCTTTCATACAACGATTTGGTTTTTAAAAAGCATACACATTTTTATACAATCATAACAAACATTGAATAAATTCATTAATAACGTGTTGCATTTTACCACCCTTGTAAGATCATTGGAAATAATTTGCATTTGTAGACTTGGTACTACCGTTGATTTTTTTTTTTATTATTTCGAGTAGAACTGTTGAAGATACTTATGTTCTTGTCTGTTTTCAATCGACTTAAAGCTTTGAATGCCCTTCACTCTATTTTTCAATGGTACATATTTCTTACCTACAACAGTATAAACAGCCGTTACGGCTAGGATCACCACAACACTCAAATACATATTCCAATCAAGTATGTGTTTGAGAAATATTGCACCGGAATAAATCTCGATCTAAAAAAAAAATTTAGAAAAATATGTGATTGTTGGGCTAAATCATGACGGTAAGTATTTAATTTTTTTACCAGATTTTTTGTTATATATATTGATGTGTTTGAGATTTAGGCCTTTTGATTAAGGACTTTCTGTTTTAAATTTCCTCGATTTGCAAAGAATTGAGCTAAAACCGGTGCTAGAGCCATTATAAACTTGCAATGAGGGGAGGGAAAAAAAGTATTAAATAAAGGCAACAGTAGTATACCGCTGTTCAAAACTCATAAATCCATGGACAAAAAACTAAATCGGGATAACTAAAACCGAGGGAAACGCATTAAATATAAGAGGAGAACAACGACATAACACTAAAATGTAACACATATAGACAAAATCCCACGAGAATAACAAATATAACATATATTAAAAAAGAAATATAATAACTTATACAATAATTCATTTATTATCAAATCCCATAAAACTTCTTATGAACATGTAATAAGTATAAGTACATTGAATTACCGTTATATTAAATAAGACATATCCAATGAGTGCAAAGAACGAGGAGTACATTCGGATTCTTTTCCCGCCAAACCTCTTTCTGAGATACTCTGGCATAGTGAAAGCCTAAAAAGAAAGAGATGAGTGTATACAGTTTATCGAATACAAATAAAAGAAGATGTGGCATGGAATACATTGTACGTCAATGAGACAGCAACCGAAGAAAAACAAACACAGTCAACGAAACACATCAATGGCCGACATGCAGTCTACAACAACAGCAGGGTGTCATGACAATACATCAATTTTGTATAAATCGTTTCGAGGCTAGAAAACGCTAATTCTGGTATACATACAAAACATTTCTCCCATCATAGTCAAAAAATACTTTTCGTTTTAAAACCATTTATCAACTTAGTTTTTGTACTTCCGGTTTTGTGGTTTTTCTTCGTGTTTTCCGTTTTCGCTTTAACATGTATTATTCTATTTGTTTTTACAAATACGATGACACTTTTTCTTTATTTAAATTAATAAGAAACAAATACATAAAGTTGTTTTTCACATAATGACTTGTATACTAGTAGATGTCATGTCAATTAATTTAAATTATTATGCTGTATAACAAACTGTTCAATTGAAAGATTACCGAACACGACACATTATGTATGTAAATAATCACAAATTAAACTAACGAACTACATGTATCAGAAGACGTACAAATATAATTAATAGCATATTTTATAATGATTATGTCGTACGATACATACTTTGTTTTCAAGCTTTTTCAATAGTTGTGTTCTTTATTTCATATCTTACCCCACATGATATATAAACAGGCACAAATATCCATCCTAAGGCAATCAGAAAAAACACAGCCTGCAATGAAAATCATAATTTACTAAGAAAACCTTTGGAAGTACATGATATATAAACAGGCAGACATATACTTTCTAAGGCAATCTAAAAAAAACCACAGACTGTAAAGAAAATCATAATTTACTAAGCAACTCTTAAGAGATGACATGATATACAAACAGGCACAAATATATATCCAAAGGCATTCAGAAAAAATCACAGCTTGCAATGAAAATCATAATTTACTAAACAACGCTTATAAAGAGATGACATGATATACAAACAGGCACAAATATATATCCAAAGGCATTCAGAAAAAATCACAGCTTGCAATGAAAATCATAATTTACTAAGCAACGCTTAAGAGATGAAATGATATACAAACAGGCACAAATATATATCCAAAGGTATTCAGAAAAAAATCACAGCTTGCAATGAAAATCATAATTTACTAAGCAACGCTTAAGAGATGACATGATATACAAACAGGCACAAATATATATCCAAAGGCATTCAGAAAAAATCACAGCTTGCAATGAAAATCATAATTTACTAAGCAACGCTTAAGAGATGACATGATATACAAACAGGCACAAATATATATCCAAAGGCATTCAGAAAAAATTACAGCTTGCAATGAAAATCATAATTTACTAAGCAACGCTTAAGAGATGACATGATATACAAACAGGCACAAATATATATCCAAAGGCATTCAGAAAAAATCACAGCTTGCAATGAAAATCATAATTTACTAAGCCAAAACGTCGGGGTCACATGGATTTTAAAACGATAAAACGATAAGTTATGTACCCATATTTTGACTATTTTATTTACTGTGTCTGTTTATTTAACGCATCAATGTAAATATAACTGAATTTGATGAGACTGTCATTAAAGTGAGAGGGTTAGCGCTATAGAACCAGGTTTAATCCACCATTCTCTACATTTGAAAATGCCTGTACCAAGTCAGGAATATGACAGTTCTTGTCCATTCGTTTTTGATACGTTTTGTTATTTGATTTTGCCATGTGATGGACTTTTCGAATTGATTTTCCTCTAAGTTCAGTATTTTTGTGATTTTACTTTTTAAAGATTGGGAAGACCCCATAATTCATATCCAGACAAGATACAACTGATGCAATAAGCTGGCCTTTAATTTTAGTCAAAACAGATTATATCAACACCAAATGTACATGTAGTTAACAAATATAAAACATACGAAATTAAAAGAGGGACGAAAGATACCAGAGGGACATTCAGTCATAAATCGAAAATAAACTGACAACGCCATGGCTAAAAATGAAAAAGACAAACAGACAAACAAAGGTACACATGCCACAACATAGAAAACTAAAGAATAAGCAACACGAACTCAACCAAAAACTAGGGGTGATCTCAGGAGCTCCGGAAGGGTAAGCAAATCCTGCTCCACATGTGGCATCCGTCGTGTTGCTCATGTAATACAAATCTGGTAAATTGTCTAATACGGTAGGTCACATTCATGAACGGGGAAGGGATTGTAGCTACGACGTAAGGAACATATCCGATATCATATGTGAAACAGTTATTCCATAGCGTTGAACCAACTCGTGAAGGCGTCCGTAAAATTTACGAAGGGATAATTTCAACTTCACCATTTGGAACTCTTAGATAAAAAGTCAATAAAAATTCATATAATATATGACAACTTATTGTAAACTAACATGCCATTCATATATAGTAACAGCCAATCCTGATGCAGCAGCTGTTCCAGCTAAACCAATAAACATTGGAGCTCCTATATTACTGGCATAGATTGATGCACCGACCTACAATATATAAGAGCCAAATATAGTACTGTAGTAGTTTACTGATAAACTTAAACAGCGACTGTACATAAAATTGTCAACAGGCAAGCAATAAACGTAAGAGGTCGGACATTAAAGGAATTGTTAAATATGACTGACATATTTATTTGGTTATGTTGTTTGCAGAGATATAATACGTTTATGTTGATTTTAACGTTCAGTGGAAAATATTTCAAGCATTAACTTGAAAATGAGAACATCTCTATTTGTGGAAACCTGTCGAGCCGTTTAAAATTGATGCAGATTAAGGAAGCTGACTTGTCATGTTTGGGGATTTTTGTCAGATTTTCGGAATCCTCTGGTTTTATCCATTTGAATGCATAAAAAAATTTTGCCCGGTGACCCCCATTTTTCTTTTGATAATTATTTTACATGTATAATGATAAGCTGTCTGTTAAAGTCTTTAACTTGTTAATGATAAAGCTATGGAAAGTTAAGAGAGAACATTTTCCCGCCAAAATTCCAATGGCTAATATATTGAAAACGAGCACAGTGACCTATATATTTTTTTTGCTCTTTGGATTCCTTTATTAATCCCCTATCAATATAAACTAGTGTTTTGAAAAGTTTGAAACCGAGAAGCGAACTCCCTTAACAAATAAATGGTGACATGAACAATGCGGACAACGACACACAAGACGACAGCATTTATCCATAGGTTTGGACACATGGAATTATTTTACGTGTTGTTTTTATACGTACTCTATGCATAACGAAATAATTCATACTATCCTTAGGCCACACTGCTGTGCATAATTGTACTTCTTAAAGGCAGAGCCTGTAAAACTCGACTAATGGCATCTGTGTTATATTGGGGTTGATTATTTAAAATCTTTCGAATTAAAGACTGATCGATGGTATATCTGTTCTCAGAACACAAGAAGTGTTTGGCCGACTTTTTTTCTAATTTAAAGAAAAATTGTCTTACATATTTCCTATGCTATTGTTCGAGTTTATATGTACAAAATCTGATAATGCATACATTTAAATTGATCAAGGTTAATGAATTACATTTAAATTATTCCACATACCCTTTGTAAAGCTAGGGCGATCTACCACAATACATATTTTCGACTTACGGGTATCCAGTGCATCGTTTTTCCCGCCAAAAAATATCCGGTTGCATTTCCTCTGTTTGGTCGAAAGGTAGACTGAAAATGTTAAGTTAAATTAGTCTTAGCTTCTAGTTTTTGTACTGATTTTTAAAACAGCATAACAAAATACTTGACAAGTGTAAATCGTTAATATTGAACCACTAGTATGAGTTTCAAAGAAAAACTGAGACTCACAATGACACTATCTCAGAACTAAATTGTTAACTATTCTATACATACAATTTTGTATATCTATTATAAATCTAGATTGTATTACGTAATTAATTTAGGTGTTGATTTAAGGAAAAATGCATGTAGAAAACGGAAAATATGTTTTAATTTGTAAACGTTTCATATATAACGTTATATTTGTGTTTGTTTGCTAAAAGGTTAAATCAACATTTATGATCATTACATAAAGATAACAATATGAATTTATGAAGTTTTTACATCCATGTATATCATTGTTAAGAAAGGAACACTATTTTTTACGCAGTTACACAAACAGGTAAACAAGTTTCATCGATATAAACTTATAACCTTAGATACCCATTAAGTAGGTACTTAAAAGCTAGACATACAACATTGCTGTATGGATGAATGAAGAAACTGAATAAAGTCAATGGTTGTCGACAATATATATCAGATTACATTACTATAGCTAGAAGGTCCAGCTAGTATAGTCATATATTTTTTAACCTCCCCACGTTAATTAGGTTTTAAATAATACATTCCCGGTTTTCAAATGTTTCTGCTTGAGCGTCTTGATAAAGCACAATCCAGTAATGCGCTTCAAATGCAGGAAATTTTCAAAATTTGTTATAATTAACAATCAATTGTATTTGCTTTTATTTGCCAATAAAACAGATATTCGCTTGGGTAGAAGGGTCAATATAAAAATATAATTGCACGGCCACAGATGAATTTAATATAAGGCAAGGATTTACGAAACAACCGATATATTTAATCTACATGTAAGTTACATCTATAAAACTGATGCAGAATTAAAGTATGCCATGATCCTTGTTAGTTCTACTCACCCACAGTCCTACTGCTAAGACTACCACAAAGTATATAGCAATAGTAACATAGTCCTCTGTATGAAGTGTTTCCACCATGTTTACAAGTATAATGTACAATACAATCCTATTTTCACCGTTTTGTTACCTCTGTAAATGTCATTTTAAACTCATCAGTTTTGATGTTGAATCGTCCTCCTTTATTTGTTGTACGCTTCAGAAACTTTAGAATATAACACCAGTGTCGTTTATAGTATCGTGTTACTGAGACGAATTGGTCAGTTAATGATGGATTGTCCATATGAATTAAAATTCAAATATTCAAGGACACGTTCGTATTTACTTGTAAAAGAATATAATATATTTATGGACAGGTAAACGTACCTATTCAAGTGTAGAAATAACAGGTACTTGTCTATTCTGGTCCCTGTAAACATTTCATACTTAAACTAAAAATAGTATGTTTAGTTGCACTATTATACAGTATTATTTCATCGCATAAAACAGTAGTCTTTGCACTTCATTATTTATAAAGAATTTATAACACAGTTTAGTTTAATACTGTTAATATAGAAATAGTGTTTCCACTAAAGATATATTTTCCAATAGAAATAAATAGATGTAGAAGTATAAAGATATCAAGGTTACAAACCACAAACCAACAACTCCATTGTCTTAAGTTAAAAAACGGACACATGCAAAACAATCAACAAAATACTACCCGAAAACTAAAAATGCAATACGAGAAAAATAACTAAAAAACAGCCCACAGAACAATAACAAAAACCACAAAAGAAAATTAAAAGTTTGAGAATAAAACGAACAAATAAAGTCTGGCTGTGATCTCATTTGCTTTAGAATAATAAACAGTTCCGGTTCTATTAGTTACACCTAATCACTTGCTCATGTTGTGCAACTCTACGACAACTATAAACAATGGAAGGAACATTGTGAATGGAACAAATCCATGATGAGTTGCTAATAAAACCAATTTTAATAACCATACTTAGGCTCTCACTTGTCAATCCGTCATGTGCTCGCACCCTTTTGAACGCAACTCTCCTCTTATAACTCATTTAACAAAAATCGTATACTTCGTAGGATGTTTTTCTAAAATATGGTGTTGACAATATATCGAATAGTCGTCTTTATTAGATCTTTCACATGCGAGCTAAGGTCTTTGACTGTTTTGGGGACGAAGGGGTATCGTTTAACAATGAGCCTTGTAAACGGAAATCTTCTTGTATCATTTGTCAAAAAGATCTCATTTCTTGTAAGATTGCGTAGTTCCTTAATGTTGCTTCGATTTGATAAATTGTGTTGGCAAAGTTAAGAACTTGATTACAATTTACTCATTTGCATGGAGCGGGCCCTCGGTGATGAACCCATCACATTCCTCTGTCATGAAATAAATCTTTTTGCTGTGTGTAATTCATATACAGAATGTACACTCAAATGCTTCAGTTAAGAAATGTTACCTTTTGGACAACAAATGACCAGGAAGAACCAGACCTTTCGTCAGAGGATGATGAAGAAGACGAGAGAGATAAAGAACGGAAAATAGAGAAAACGATGACAATACCGAAAGTATGTTTATATTTTAATAGGCTTATTAATTATTTTAGGAAAATTTGTATTTTAGGAAAATGGTTTAAACATCATTTAGTAAAATCACTTTTAAATTATTACCATCGATACAATGGCAATACAAAAAATATTGCTCATTAACACGTTTATAGTAACGGTTCATAGTTTTCTTCTGAAAAACCATGATTTAGAGAATGTTAAAATATCTTACCAATAGGTTTAATGGAATTTTTTGAGTGGGTGCCTGATGTCATGTTTTATCTTTTGATTGATTTGATAGTTTTTTGTTTTGCTTAAGTTATTTTTAAAAGTCATAATTGACAGCAGATCAATGATAGTTTCTGTGTTATTAACATACAGCTGTTTTGAGACTTGGAGCGATCCAGATATTGACAGATAGTGTAGTTTCCACTAAAAGAGGAACGAAAGATACTAGAGGTACAGTAAAACTCATAAATCGAAAATAAACTGACAACGCCATGGCTAAAAATGAAAAAGACAAACAGACAAACAATAGTGCACATGACACAACATAGAAAACTAAAGAATAAGCAACTCGAACCCCACAAAAAACTAGGGGTGATCTCAGGTGCTTTGGAAGGGTAAGCAGATCCTGCTCCACATGTGGCACCCGTCGTGTGGCTTATGTGATATATAGTCTAATTCGGGAGGTCACATTCATGAAAGGGAAGGGGATTGTAGTTACGACGCAAGGACTAAATGCTCATATAAAGATTGATTGATTGATTGGTGTTCGCTACATTATAAAATATTTGCTATTTCCTGGAGGTCCGTCTGTACCGATGGACGAAGCCGGGTGTCCGATGTGAACCAACCTTTGGCAGGACAAATGACAACCTGGTCAGTTAAGAGTGTAGTCATGTTCACTGAAGGTGTGGGATTTGTATGCACAACCACACGCTAGTGATACAGACCGGCCACCGAGGCCTATTACAATAAAGATGTATTTTTGGTATATATGTTGTGGGATGTCTGTCTTATAGAGGTGGCACATTTTAGTAAGTCATAAACAAATAAATTTTCTTAAAAATCAACAGATATAGTAAATATACTTGTACACATTTGATAAAAAAAATCTTATCTCATAACTCCATTTTCTTTCCACAGATGGTGGCATGGGATCGTGACTACACAAAGCCTGCAAGGACTGGGTTTGTGGAACAGTTGAAGATTCTAAAAAATACTTCACACAGGAAGAACAGCAACAATTGCGTAAATAAATGACGTCACTTGATGAGAAGCCATTTAATCGAAAATTATTAAACGTTACTGCAATATTACTTGCGGTATTTACTACATTTTTAATTGGCTTTTTCTATTAATGTTTGTAAAGTAAAAGTGACATTATAAATGCACAATATACTAGGTAATTATTTCTAGAAAAAGAAATACCCGACCTGTATTTTTGTATATGAGTTATATTACTATTTGAAAAAGTTAGTCGTCTCTATCCATTCATTTAAACGGTTTAAATTTTTTGAAGAATTATTTCAACATGAAATCAAAGTAATTGTTATTATTTTAATTATAGATTTATACAGAGTTTACATGATTAACAAAATAAATAGAGTAATATCGTACTAGGAATCTGATGTTCAGTAGTTTTTATACAGATAAGACGGTTGGTTGGTCTTCCCGTTTGAATGGTTTTACACTAGTCATTTTGGGGGGACCTTTATAGCTTGTTGCTCGGTGTGAGCCAATGCTCTGTTATAAAAAAGGTATGGTACAATATTCGACAATCGATTCATTCGACACATTCTATTTTGTAGTATAATTATCTTGTCAACTGTACTCGATCGTATCAGTTGGTCGATTCAATCAATTGTTGTACCAAATTAACATACTTCATTCATGTCAGGATATATCAACTCAGTCAACTTTGCTATTATTATAGTCAATTCTGTAAAATGTTAATTTATATTGCATTCGAAGCACGATCGTATCGATCGTATTCAATCGATACGATTGTGCCACAGTTGATCAATGTAATCAACTCAATCAATTGTATTTTCTTATTTCAAACCTTAAACGATCGTTTCGATCGTATGCAATCGTTACGATTGTGCCACGGTTGAATAATATATTCAACACAGTCAACTCTATATCAATTTTTCAAACCTTGCACGATCATATTCAATCGATACGATTGTGTCACATTCCGTCATTCCTTTTTTTTTGTCAAGATATTGTCAGTTTCTCTTGACTTGATTTATAAGTTTCGATGACCCTTTGGTATCGATCTGTCGCCTTTTTTTTTTTAAATTGCAGGAGAAACTAGAACAGTTGTTTATATATTGTAGTGCTATTATTATGTATTAAATCTTTTTAAAAATCATACAATTAATACATCCATACAAATGTTATTTTGCTGTCCAGCAAGTTTAGACATGCAGTCATGGCAATGCTGAAATGTTTGTTCAATCCTAAATTATTGAATAATTAACATCATCATTGCTTGACACTGTATATAAATAGTACGAAGTTCTCCATTTGTACTAAAAGTGGACCCTAATATGGTTATACCTTTTCTCAAACTTTCCCTAGTTTTAATAAAGTAATGACCGAAATTACTTACGTTAAAATTTGCTGTAAAATAATATTTGTGTACGTCAAGTAGGGATGCCGTTTGTCGTATGACAGCCAGCGTATAGAAACACATAGAGGTCATTTAAAGATCACAGACTCATGTGTCGAAAAATATGCTTAACAATGTACTATTTTTTATACATTATGTGTTTTAAGATTAACTCTCCAACCTTGTGTTCGCTTGTTGTTATAAAAGTCATTTAGAGATATGTGCAAGAATATTTGTTTTATAAAATTTGGGTTTCCTGCTCCTTTAAGGTTATGAATATCATTCTGAAATGTTCGTTAGCCTTTTGCTAATATATATAGTCTTTACGTACCTATTAACTAGTTATCAAAGTTACCAGGATTATAATTTAATAAGCCAGACGCGCGTTTCGTCTACATAAGACTCAACAGTGACGCTCATTTCAAAACAGCTTAAAAGGCCAAACAAGTACAAAGTAGAAGAGCATTAAGGACCCAAAATTCCAAAAAATTGTGTCAAATACGGCTAAGGTAATCTACTCCTGGGATAAGAAAATCCTTAGTTTTTCGAAAAATTCAGAGTTTTGTAAACAGGAAATTTATAAAATATCTATGAAACTATTTTCTTTGGTAACAGTCTATGGAAGAAGTGAATCGATATAAACGTTTCTTATATCAACGAGTGATATTGTCTCATATCAACGAGTTGCATTGTGGGAAATTTCAGACGAATGTTAGCATTTGTTGAAGAAAGGCATATTTCTCGGTATAAAGTAATGACTCTTTTCTTAAAACAGGGTGATATTTAACACGACATACGTTTGCTGTATAATTTCCATGAATTATTTTATATTATAACAGACAAGGTGTATTTGTACAAGAAAATTGAATTGTTGAATAAATGAAACATAAATGTACGATTTATCATTTGTAGATGTTCACATTCAATAAATATCATGTAGCAAATCCAGTGGAATGAAATTGAGATGAATTCAATTGTTTGCTAAGCCAAAATCACATATAAGTCAAAGATACTTCTATATTTAATTATTTCAATGCGATGTTTGTCTTATATAATAGCGATGTGTTTTAAATATCAAAAATTTATGAATGCGATACTTTTCTAATATAACTGCTATAGTTTTCTAATATAAAATGAATACGATAACACGTCACAATGCATGTCAAGAAAACCGCAAATATAATTCACCAACTTAGATCATGACCGGTTTAATGTTTGAGGATCAATATCGCCAGAATTTAGTACCTGTAACAAAATTGACTCTTACATGAACTTATTATTTCGAAAATGTAAAATTATATAAATTAACATATAACAACAAACCAGAGTATTCTGATTTGTATCACTATACAATGTAATAGTTATTACAACGATGTTGAATTGCCTGTCATTTATTTACCATTTACACTCAGCAAAAATATATCTCGGTACATTGACCTCACTTTCAGGTAATATCAGGTTAATTAAAGAATCAAGTTTAAGGCAAAGCATAACAAACAAGCAATTTATGTGGAATTAACGGCCACAGTTCACTTTGAATGACGAGGTCTGACAAGATAACAGAATGCCGACATGATTGATTTAACTGACAAATCTGTGCACCATTGGTAGCAATGGATGCTATAGTTCCTCCAGGTTAAATCCTAAAGAGAACGAGGGCCATGATCCCCAAATACGTCGGGTCTTATTCGCATCACCCCCTGGTTTCAGGGGAGTAAAGATTAACAATTTAACAATTTCTAGATCATAAAACAGTTAAGCTCGAACTGGTACCAATTCAGAACCGGCCACTCAGGGTAGACATGAGATGGTTTCAACAGAACTTCCTGCGGTAACGCAGGAAAGTAAAAAACTAATAAGATCCAACGTACAATACAGGAACGGATCATGACCCCTTAATCTTACCAGACCCCGCCAAACAACCTTTTACTGTAATATTTTAATACCATATAATGAAAACAATTATAGTATTATTGGATATATAAACTCTGAAAGTTCATAACAAAAATTTAAAGTTCTATATATATATATGTGTTCCAGGTGGATAAACTAAAATCATACTGATTGTTCCAATCACATTTGCTGGTGGTCCGAGACCACAATTATTTCGTAGTGCATTTCTTTTAGAATATAAATGAAAATAAAAAAAATCCCACCTGCGCTTTCTCAAACAAATTTTTACAGTGTGTTGTACTACTTTTGGGACAAATTATATCAAAATTATAGAAAACTTCATCGGCTCTAACTCAAAATATGGACAATTTTATGTTTAGGGCGTCTTGAAATCTTTTGACAGCTTCCGAAGTGCTATTTTTTAACCTTTTTCAGCTGGACCAAATCACTACTTTCCTTTAAAACTCTGGACCCAAATTTTTTTACAGTGTAATTTCTTCCCCCTCCTTGTAATTTGAGGCATTAAACATGGAGAAATAAATTTGGAAGGGGTATAAAAATTAATGGCAAGTAACCCACTGTCAACACTAGGGACTATATTCGTGACAACGAAAATCAAGGGACGACAATTGTGGTCTTGGACCTGGTGGCTGATTGTCCTGGTAAAACTGTACAACACTCACTCGAATATTTAGAATACGATAGTTCTCAAAAGTTTGTTCAGCAAGCAATTCCATCGGCTTAGTCTAGTCATCTTTATTTTTTCCAACAACGTATTAAGTATCAGGCTTCTCTCTGAACAGCCTGAAAAATGAATAAAACAGCAGCAGACACAAGTAATTGTTGGTAGAGTGTGAGGGGAGGTGGGTGGGTTTTGAAACTTTCTCTTATCCAGAGTGGCTAGTTCAACTGTGAGGCTGAAGTCACGTGATGTTTATAAGCCGGAAGCGAGATGCGGATCCGAATGATAAACTATGTCATTTAAGGAAAATAAATATATTAATCAAATCTCTTTCATTAAATTGGTTTATCTTATAAGTGATAAACCTTATTATTTTCTAAGACAAGTGGTTGTGACCATCCACAATAACTTACGGTCATCCGGTGTTCAGTATTCTAGTACTATTTTTCCATTCTTAACTTTATTCAATTTTCAGAGGCCTTGCAAATAAACTTCTTCCTTTTGGCCCGAGAACACAGTTATTTCGTAGTGCATTTCTTTCAAACAATAAATTCAAATTAAAAGAAATCGCACATGCTCTCTCAAAAAGATTTTTATAGTGTAGTGTACTACTGGTGGAACAAATTATATCAAAATTATAGAAACAATTCTGTGTTAAGGGGGTGTAAAATTCAGTTTGACAGCTTCATACGTAATAAAATTTGTCCTTTTTTGACTGGACCAAATCACTTCTAAATTTAAAGATTCAGCACTCAAATGACGTTTTTGGAGGACTGGAAAGCAATTATTTATGAGAGGAAATTTTAAAGATTTATAAATAAAACAAAATGGTGTATGAGTTCGAATGAGACAACTTTTCATCAAAGTAATAATTTGTTTAAAGTAAACCATTATAGATTAAAGTACGGAGCCTTAACTCAAAGCTAACACCACGATATATAGAACCCAAAAAATTACTAGTGTTAAACTAAACCATTCAAACAGGAAAACCAACCGTCTAATTTGTATAAAAAAACGAGATTCAAAAGTACAGGTCAGATTTTGTCGAATCAATCTGAACGAGGACAGTATGATTCATCTTTGGAACAAGTTAGTTTCATTGTTACCAAAAAAAAAAAGTTTTCCATGCGTGCGTTTGGATAATATCGGATATATATTATTTCGATACGTTCATTACAAAATTTGCTAGATGTTATATATGTGAACAATAATTTTGATTTTTAGCCATTTTACGACGACATTATTTATAAAACCCTTATTTGATTAGTTTTGCTTCCAAAACCAATTGAGAAATTTGAAAGATGTTATCAAAACCAATTTGAATTTGAGTATTGGTCTAAAAACTGATTATTTACATACAATACTACTGAGAAGTAAAATCACAAAAATATTGAACTCCGAGGAAAATTCAAAACAGAAAGTCCCTTATCAAATGGCAGAATCAAATGATAAAACACACCAAACGAATGACAATAACTGTCATATTTCTGACTTGGTACTGGCATTTCAAATTTCGAAAATGGTGGATTGAACCTGGTTGTATAGCGCTAAGCCTCTCCCGTGTATGACAGTTTCATCAAATTATGTTCTATTTACAACGATGCGTGAACAAAACAAACATAAAAGGTAAAATTGTAAAAAAGAAAATTGGTACAGCAGTCTAATAATAATACTAATAAGTACTAATATTGATATAACAAAAACACTGCTATGATATTTTAAAAGTATCGCATTGATATTAGAATAATAGCATTTGTTTATTTATGTATATAAGAAAAATACAGCACATTAGATTTTACACGGACATAAACTTTTGCTTTTAACTAACTTGTGAATGCATATTTAGACGCAATTGTTGTTTATATTTGAGAATTAAGTTTTAAAGTTCGTATTTTCTTAATTTTCCGTTGCCGAAAACAACATTTGCCGCAAGGAATGTCTGCATATTTACAATTGATATTAACCAATATCGCTATGTGATATAAGAAACGTTTTAATCAGTTCGCTTCTTCCATAGACTGGGTAAGCTAAGAATAGTGAAACTTAAATTGCTGAATTGTGATTTTATGGAAGGCATATTAATTCGAAATTCCCAGAAATTATCATTTGGGAATTTTCAAAGGTATTCTAAACAATCTGTCACGTGCAAATTCTATTTTAAAGGTAAGATCTAATATGAATGTACTTATATATGTACATAATTAATATATTTCTTCCTTGTACAAGAAGTTAACTCTTGTAAGTATAAAATGGCCATTATGTTTTGTTTATAGCTTTTGCAAGTCATATGATTATTTTCAGTATATACTGTCAAAAAATACATCTCTGCACTGCACCATTACAAAGGCTCAGTGTGTGAATGTTTGAATTCAAAGAAACCAGACGTAAACGTATTATGGATCAAACAATATGAAAAAACATGTCTGGTACAGACATTTTGTTATAAATAGGTCTGAACTGAAAAGTCAATCTAATTAAAATATAGATCTCTGAAATCAGAGATCTATATTTTAATTAGATTGATTAAAAGTCTGGCACATATAATTATAATATATAACCTATTTAAAAAATCTAGCATAAGTAAAAATAACAGTACATATAAACACTTATTTATTGACAAATTCATATACTAGTAGTGAGTGTGTGATATTTGGTTTCGTATAGATGAGCTAAGGTCTTAATCGAGTTTACATAATAAAGAAAGATAGGAAAACAATTAATAAAATTTAACGTTTTAAAGAGAAAAGTTAGTTAAAATAAAGAAAGTTTTTGTCTGAGAAGACAAATGCCCCCGCTCAAGCTTACTGATAATAAGTGTAATGAGACGGATAAAGACAGACGGATGGGCGGACGTTTGGACAGGCGGACGGAAGGCGGTGAAGCGTAACACTTAATGCCCTATTTGCGGTGCGATGGGGTTACAAAAATAAAGGATAAAGGATAATGGGATGAAAACGTATAAGGAATAACTAAAATGAAATAATTAGATTATGCAATATTGATAACGGATAGTCTGGTACAGAAATGTACGATATACAGAAGGAATAAATCATATAATTATGGATAATTTCAGAAATTAAATAATTGTCATGAGAATTGTATATCATATGGTGGTACAACATGGTCAACTACACATAAATTTAGCCACACCCAAGTACTAAACAGCCTTCTTTCCAACGGTCTCAAAGAATTCACATCAACAAGTCTTGAATGTTACTGGCACAATAATACAAAATTGATCGAATTAAATGGTGATACAGTATGGTCCTCTACTTATGATGGCAAACAATCCTACCAAATATGGTAGCTTTCTGTAAACGGTTTTCAAGGATTCGAGTTCATGAATTGTTATTCTTGCAATACTCCATTAATAATCAAATTTTAACAGTATTCTTTTGTTTATGCTTTGACAAAGTCCATCACAATGAAACCAGTTTGTATTTTGTTATAATTGTATTTTGTCAAAGTCCCATAACTCCCGTAAATATTTTTAGATCAAATTGGCATTATAATATTCAACTACACATGATGTCAAACAATCTTACCAAGTATTAGAGCTTTCTCTAAAAACTGGCTACATGGAGTTGAGATCACAAGACGTTATTGTCACAATTCTAGAATAAAAATGGCGATACAATATGGTCAGTAATTCATGGTAGCAAACAATCCTACCCGGTCAGAGAGTTTTTGACTTAACGACTCAGATAATTTCCATTTACATGGTGTCGTTCACAGTAATTAAAACAAATGGTCAAATTCCAATATATCGTAAAAGTTGTCAAAAGAAATAGATAACATAGCATGGTCAGAAGAATACGACGACACATTATCCATTGTTAACCTAAAGAAGTATGACATTTATGTTCAAACGGTCTCTGAGTATTGCTATGTTTCGGCCAGACGGAGAATAATTGTATAACTCGCGTCAACACGAGTGGGAAACAATAATTTCCAACCCATAATGTATCTGTATAAACAATACAATGGTTTCCAATCTCAAACTTTAAGCAAATATACGGTTAAAACTTTGTTCAAAATGGTGAAAAAAATCATAAAATAATGTTATCTATTGTTTCTCATGACTATTTTTCATATAATTAGATTTGTAAACATAGAATAAGATAATTTAAAGGCTATGTTTATCGCTTATTGATTGATAATGTAAACAACAAATAGTAGTCTACAGTAAAATCTAATTTAACGACCATATTTTTAATTTCCTTCCTTGTGTCAAAATCGGGTTTCAAGTTTGAAGATTTGGGTAAGCATAAGAATATTCATAAAATCTTGCTTATGAGGTTTGTCTTTCTTTATTAATGTTAAATTAGGGTCGTGGTTTGAAATTTATTCCTATAATAAGATATATTATATACTCACATGCCTTCTAGCAAATTCAAATGCAGATCAAGCCGTAGTAAACGTTAATATTTGATTGACAATTTCATTGTGCATGGGGTTATACGTCAATGAGACAGAACCAAAAACAATACAAAAGCATCAGACTGTACATAATAGGGATTGGGGTACGTATTGAAATGATGAGGACCTGTTTGTAAGTATACTACTTGTATTTTTCTCCATCTGATGAGTTAAGCCTTTTTCAACTGATTTTTATAGTTCGTTCTTATGTTGTACTGTTATACCACTGTCCCAGGATAGGGGAGGGTTGGGATCCCGCTAACATGTTTAACCCCGCCACATTATTTATGTATGTGCCTGTCCCAAGTCAGGAGCCTGTAATTCAGTGGTTGTCGTTTGTTTATGTGTTACATTTTTGTTTTTCGTTCATTTTTTTACATAAATAAGGCCGTTAGTTTTTTCGTTTGAATTGTTTTACATTGTTTTATCGGGGCCTATTATAGCTGACTATGCGGTATGGGCTTTGTTCATTGTTGAAGGCCGTACGGTGACCTATAGTTGTTAATGTGTGTGTCATTTTGGTCTTTTGTGGATAGTTGTCTCATTGGCAATCATACCACATCTTCTGTTTTATACCTAGTCAACAAAAGAAAGTAACGATACAAGGCAATGTATTTTCCATATCAGATGAAGTTACATACAAAGTACCAAGGTTAATATTAAAAGTGTTATTTTCATATCAAAACCATTCGTATCATGCGAGTTTTGTTAACAGTATTTTCATGGAAAAGTCGTTTACCAGCACCGAGTTTCAAATACACGATTTTTTTGTCTTTTTTCTCTCTCTCAAAAACCATATTTTCACTCATAAATTTAAAAATCTGTGTTGGAACTATAAAAACTGTAAACTTAAATATGGTCTGACTAAAACTTTGAAGGCCTTTGCAGATATTTGAATACTTAATTCTCATCTTCGAAATTAAGTACCGACTTTTGTCATCAATTTCCGCAAAAAAAAATGACCTCCGTGTTCAATTAATTTTCATTGGACAAACAGTTTTTCTTATTTCTTATATTTTATGACAAATTGGAGTTCAAAATTATGTATCGTTACTTTTGTTGACGATTAAACTTATTTTTGTCATTAATTTTCTTTATGTAAACCTGAAAATACAACATCTCTCTTTATAAAGTCATTATGACACTCTCAGTGTAATCGATTAAATAATTTACAAAGCACAGCAATTTAGAGACATAATTTGCTTCTTTTTTTTACATATTGTGAGGGACGGAGTATGCACCAAAATGCAAACTTCATACTTTTCTTTATATAAAAAAAAGGTCATGTTCAGGTTTTTTCCTGTAAAGATAAAAGTGAAGTAACAAAATAATAAACTCTGAGGAAAATTTGAAACGGAAAGTCCGTTATCAAATGGCATAATCAAAAGCACAAACACATGAAACGAATGGATAACAACTGTCATATTCATGATTTTGTACAGGCATTTTTTTTTATGTGGAAAATGGTTTTATAGCTAGCTAAACTTCTCACCTGTACAACAGTCGCATATAATTTTATTCAATCGATAACGATGTGCGAACAAAACAAAAAACACACGTGCACACAATAAGCAAACATTTCAAAACGAGGTTTACAGCAGTCAACACCGTTTCATATTCCTAGTAACTATAAAAACAAACGAATATGTCAACAAAGAAACACAAAAAGGCATTTAGACAAAGACAAGAATACAAACTTAACCACAGCACAATTAAACAATGACGGGATGTACAAGTACCGAGCCATGTCAAAGGGATATGTCCAAAGAAAAAAACAAAAACAACAAAAACATCGAACTCCGAGGAAAATTCCAAAAGGATGAAAAATAATAGGTATGCAGTTTAACATTTTGAAAAACCATTAGTTTTATTTATCAAAATAGCTCAGTAAATGAGAGACCTTTTGGACAAGAAAAATCTAAGAGATCAAGCAATGTTTGACCTATAACATCTAAATAAAGACAACAACAGTAAATCGATGCTCATAAGTCATAAACCGACTGAGAGAAAATAAATTGACTAAAGAAGTATAGATTAATATTTCGAGTACGACTGCATGGGTATGACAAAGTTTTTTTTCGGTGACGATAATAAAGGTTACAAAATGTAATACGTTTTCTAAACAATGATTAAAATATCAATGATCGCATACTACGAATGACAGAATAGTCTCGAGGGTATTTCAGTGTAACATCACTAACGTGATTATTAGAAAAAAATAATTCTAACCATGGATTTGTCTGCAAAGACTTGCAAACATATTAGACTTATAATATACACAGACCACGTTCAGAACAGTAAGGCTGCTTTTCTGTTTATGAAGAACTTTGATATCATTTAATCTGTTTAGCTATGTTGTTAGGATCTATGTATACTAGCATTATTTTTCAAATTGATAAACTTTAATTGAAATGTGAAGACAGGGTGTGATTGTAACATCTTTCAAGTGTTTTATAAATTAATTTCAGATTATAGTAAAATATCAACATGGCTGCTGCCGAGGAGGAGAAACCTCCCTTGCTAGTGGTAGCTATGGACTTCGGTACTACATTTTCTGGTTATGCGTTTGCTACACTGGATGACTACAAAACTAATCCATTATCAATATCAACTTATACTTGGGCTACTGGATCTCAAACTGGAATGTCCCTGAAAACTCCAACCTGTATTCTGTTTGATTCTGATGAAAATTTTGTCGCATTCGGAAAAGATGCCGAGGACAAGTATACTGAGCTTGCACACGAAAACAACCATAAAGGATGGCACTACTTTCGAAGATTTAAAATGGATTTGTATAAAACTGGGCCGCAGGTAATTTTTAGTTAAAAGTATCAAACACTTGGTTCAATTCTCGAAAAAGAGAAGCGAAAGATACCAAAGAGTTTTACAAACTCATTATCGAAAACAACTAAAAACGCCATGACAAAAAATGGCCAAAAGAAAATTAATTGTACAAAACACATTACATAGAAAACTAAATAACGAGCAACGGATTGCCATTGGAGCAGTGTACAGAAAAGGGCTATCTCTCGGATTTAAGAATTTGTTTGCAAGTTGCTTCAAGAAAACAAATTGAATAGGGTTAAAAGAATTTATATACATATATTTTTTTCATATTTCCTGAGACACATATGGTTGACATTCAACTACACAAACACCAAGACCATATTCACGGTTGGTCATCGTGGAAACAAAGAAGTTTATAAATGGACATACTCATTTCATGACATCACGAGTTAAATTCCCATACACGACAGGCGAAATAGTTCAGTAAGCGCGGATTATTATTGTATGGCCAATTAATAATTTAAGAAACATTTAAAATAGAAAAAACTTTGTCTTTTGCGTACAAGTTCAACTAACCAACTCAAGTCATTACGACTAAACATAGTTTGTTAGTGAGCCAGATAAGTTGATTCATCAATAAACTCCCAAAATAATTGTATAACTGCAGGAAATGCCAAGGGATCTTAAAATTAAAGACGATCAAGGCAGGTCTATGTCAGCCATGATAGTGTTTGCAGAGAGTATAAAGTTCCTTAGAAATCATATGATGGGTGTATGGGCCAAGAGAGATATGCAAAAAGTATTTAAAACAGATGAGATCCAATGGGTTTTAACAGTTCCCGCTATTTGGAGTGATGCAGCTAAACAATTCATGCGAGAGTCTGCTATAAAGGTAGTGCATTGTCTAGTACATTGAATACTAATCGTAGTAGAATTGGAATCTAGTTTTACTTTTAGAACGAATAAGGAATTAAAATACACATATATGTTCACTTCTTCAGAGGGAAAATATTGCACTTATTTTTATTCAACAAATTACGTTAATCAAATATTATATGAAAATTTTCCTAATATGCATGTTGCAAACCGAAATTGACCATTGCCATGTTAAGTTTTGCCAGTGGTCAGTCTACACCAGTAATTAAACTCATCATAGGTACCAGGAAAAATATACATACTCAAAATTTAATCGTACGCGTATTTCAATCGATGTTGTCGGTTAATGTCTCACTTCTGTTGTTTCGCAGAGTATTCATAAAGTGATTTTTATGTTGTATATCAGTTGCAGTTTGAGCAGACATGTGAATCAACAATCGGTTAGTAAAATAACAAGGGTCCATTGAATGTGGTTGTGGTGTGTTTTAATACAATCCTTATCGACGCTAACTTTTTGTATGATGAAGGAATCATAAGACACACAGGGTTAATAACTCATGTTCAGTGTTAATAAATACAAATCTAAAATGTTAATATGTGAGTATTTATGTACATGTATTTTATCACGAACAACTGTGCAAAATTTCAAAAAGGTACACGTTGCACATTTGCAAAAATCATTATTTTTTATGTTTCTGACATTTATGATTTGACAGAGTTTTCATTTTAATAAATAATAATTTCAGGGAGGTATACGCAATACTCAGTTAATTTTAGCATTGGAACCCGAAGCTGCTTCTATATACTGCAAATATATACCTAACGAACTAACAGTTACAGATGGACAAACTACAATAGATGCACTGTCACCAGGGACAAAATACCTTATACTGGATGCAGGGGGTGAGTTTCCTTTATAACGCAAACTAAAAATGAAGCTATGAGTCTTTGATAGAGAAAGGCGAAAGATGCCAGATGGACATTCAAACTCATAAGTTGAAAAAAAACTGACAACATCATAACGAAAACAAAATTAAAATAAAAACAAACAATAGAACACAAAACACAACATAGAAAATTAAAGAATGAGCTACACGAACCTCGCGAAAAAAGGGGTGATATCAGATGCTCCGGAAGGGTAAACAGATCCTGCTCTACATGTGGCACTCGTTGATAACCATTGAAGCTAAAAAAGGAAATAACAAAATGTTGTAAATACATAGCTTTCTGCATAAAAAAAATCCTCACAGTGATAGGCACATGTGTATAGTATCGTTCTCTTTATTTAGATCGTTTAGTTATGCTTCTTCTAGTCATATGTTCTTCTGGTTACCAGTAATACAGAGTTCAAGAAGCTAAAAGTAAAGACAGAAACATATACTTATTTTGATTGTTTTGGCGACTATATTGATAAAAAAATAACTAACTGGATATAATTTTTTTTTAAATAAACTAAGAATTGGATATTATTCAATAAATTTTGATTTACGGAAAGGGTGTGGAAAATACTATACAGCCAGTCGTATGGATTCGAAATACTATGAATATGATACAATACTTAGTAATTTTATTATCACAATTCATTGTAATGTAAAAGTACTTTATTATTCTTTTTGTGTTTGTGTGTACATATTTCAATATTTGTTTATATCAGGTGGGACCATAGATATTACAGTACAAGAGGTTCAAGAGGGTGAATCTATTAAACAACTGTACATGGCCAATGGTGGCGACTGGGGTGGTACGAAAGTCGACCTGGCCTTCGAAAAACTTTTGGAGGAATTTGCAGGAAAGCCTGCTTTACAGAAATTTCGACAAGAAAATAAATCTGGTCACTTAGATTTACAACGTGAATTTGAAATAAAGAAAAGAACAATTAAATCTGGTCAGACCAGTAAGACTACAATAAGAGTGCCTGTGTCCTTAAAGGATGCTTACACGGCTGTTTCCGGTAAGGAACTGCAGAGTACAAATGTAGCAAAACTAGAGAGAGATAAACTGCGTCTGGCACCAGACACGGCCACTGACCTGTTTGCAGAACCATGTGCCTACATTGTATCACATCTTCAGAAGATTTTTGATGACCCAAAAGTAAAAGGAACCGACACCATTCTTATGGTGGGGGGATTTTCTGAATCACCTTTACTACAACATGCAGTCAAGAAAGCATTTCCATCCAAAACCATTATCATCCCACCAGATGCAGGTCTAGCTGTACTTAAGGGAGCAGTCCAGTTTGGTTTTGACCAAACGGTTATCTCAACCAGGGTGTGTAAAGTGACATACGGCATAGCAAGTAGCAGTCCTTTTGATGAAGGGAAAGACCCGGAAGATAAAAAGTTTATTGATGAGGATGGTGATGTCTTGTGCAGAGGTCGATTTAGTAAGCACGTAGAAATCAGACAATCTGTGAGAATCGATGAGGAGATTAAAGAACAAATCTATTCACCGGTTTCTTCCGATCAGACATCAATGGCAGTTGATGTATGGACGTCTACAAACAAAAATCCGAGATACACAGATGAAAGGGGTTGTAGTCTTCACGGTAAAATTTCTGTCGAACTTCCTGATTCAAAACTAGGCGTTTGTCGGGATGTTGGTGTTAAAATGATTTTTGGTAAGACGGAACTAGAAGTGAAAGCCATTGTTAAGCATACAGGGAAAAGCACTGCTGCCAAATTTGACTTCCTACGCTAATTCATTTAATGTACAACACAAACTATGGTTTAAACTACCGTGGCAATGTTTTTTTTTTGTTTCTTTAAAATAAGTATAATTTTGTAGAATATATGTGTTTTGTTGAAATAAATTGTCTTCTTTAATTTCAATTTACTTCTTTGCAATTTTAAAAACTGGAGGACAGCCTCCTATACATTCAAGTGCTAATCGAATATAAAACTTATTTTCTAAACGCATAACAATTAAATTAATAAAAAGGTATGTTATCGGATAAAGATGCATAATTGGAACAATATCAAATAAAAATTTAAGTTTCCAATGTGTTGTTTTGTGTAACATGCAGGGCTTACGGACATAAAAATTATTAGCATAAAAAAATCAAAATGAAGTGGTATGATTGCCAATGAGACAACTTGCCATAAAAGTTTAAATGAAGTATATGTAAGCAATTATAGGCAACCGTATGACCTTCTACAAAGCGAAAAACCCATACCGCATATAACAACATAGAGTTAACATGTTTGTGAGCACGCACACTCCTCTAACCTGGGTGTAACAGCAAACCGTAAAAAGCAATGAAATTGGTTTAAGTAAAAAAAAACGATACGTGGCACAAATCAGCTAATCTAAAAACAAGACGTAAAACATCGGATTTAATGTTTTGCGCAAAATTTTGCACATGTATTGCGAATCGAGTACAGTTTTTATTGCCGAGCTTTCGCGATAAACTGACGTTGGAGTAACAAAGTGCCTATTTCTGTATTGGTCCAGGTAAATGTTAGATGTTAACTGTACTTTTCCTGAGTCCCGAATACAACTGATGGAGAAGAAATACATATCCAAAAGGGAATAACAAAATATCATCTTATTGACACATGCTATTACTTATTAGTTTAAACAATATTTATTCAGATAAATCAACATTAAACATATTATACAATGAAATAATTTTAAGGATTCAGAAACAAGCAATTTGCTTTTACAATATTGAAGGTATATTTTTCACGTCATGTTATATCCCTCCCGAAAAGTATCACAGAATCTAGCCTTTTCAGATATAAGATTTCCTTGCATTAGCAAGTATTTTCAAATTCAAATTCAAACATTTTTTTTTAGATAAAACACCTAATCTGCAAATTTTATTTTTCTTGCCTAGCCGGGATTCGAACTCGTGCTATAGGGATGTAGAGATAACACCGCCCGAACTGTGCACAGCGTTCTAGACCATGCACTCGACAACCTAGATGGAACTTAAAATTCAGTTTTTCGGTGGCCTAGTTGTACCTTCCCGCGTTAGTAGAACATATGAGTTGTAACACAGTACACGATATGTAAGGCATGAAGTGGAATTTATTCCAGATTAGCTATTTAAATTATTATTATTATTATTATTACAAGGCATTTTTATAGCGCAATAATAGTTATCAAAGGTACCAGGATTATAATTGTGTACGTCAGACGCGCGTTTCGTCTACATAAGACTCATCAGTGACGCTCATATCAAAATAATTATAAAGCCAAACAAGTGCAAAGTTGAAGAGCATTAAGGATCCAAAATTCCATAAAGTGGTGCCAAATACGGCTAAGGTAATCTATGCCTGGGATAAGAAAATCCTTAGTTTTTCGTAAAATTCAAAGTTTTGTAAACAGGAAATTTATAAAAAAAATTACCACACTATTGATATTCATGTCAACACCGAAATGTTGACTACTGGGCTGGTGATACCCTCGGGGACGAAACGTCCACCAGCAGTGGCATCGACCTAGTGGTGTAAATAGTTATCAAAGGTACCAGGATTATAATTTTGTACGCCAGACGCGTAAAACTACAATTACTCTAAGCGCTTTATATGTTAAAAAAAACGTACACAAGTTCGTACATACACGAAATTTCAAAGTTAAAAATATACCAAAATATATATGTTTAAAAGCATACAGCATCAAATCAACTATAAAAAGCTTTAGACTCCAGCAACTTGATTAAAAATGACTTAAAAGAATTATTAATGAATAAGTAAAAAACTTGAAAACTTAAATACTCCAGCTTGTAAAAAAAAATAAAAATAAAAATGTTAAATCAAAATATACAGAAACACATAAAATCAGACTAAAATGTACAAAATATTAGAAATCAACATCATTCAAATACAACCAATCAGAGTTCCAGGTCTTAACTTATGAGCGATCCACAAATGCAACTTTGAATATACGCGTCTTTAGTCCTTTCTTCAATAGTTCTAGCGATTGTTCATTTCGAAGATTTGTTGGAAGGCTATTCCACAGAATCCCGGCCGCCACATCGAACCTCCGTTCACCATACATTTTGGTCCGTTCATTTTTTGGCATCTCAATTAAAGAAGCATTTTCAGATCGTAACGATCGTGCTGGTTTGTAAAAATGTATTAGTTCACTCAGATACGAAGGTGCAAGTCCATGCAAGGCTCTCAATGCTTAACGCAACAGTTTGTACTGGCATCGGAATTTAAATGGTAGCCAATGAAGAGTCATAAGTGTTGGAGTTATATGTTCAAACTTCTTTTTTGCGGGTCACTAGTCTGGCAGCTGTGTTCTGAACACGTTGAAGTTTGGATAGACTCAAGGCATTCACACCATACATCAAAGCATTACCGTAATCTAGTCGCGACGTTACAAGAGAGCATATAAGAGTTTTGCAAGGGTCCTCCGTTATATATGATCAAATCCGTCCTATGTTATGAATCTGATGGAAACAGGATTTGGTAATTGCATTTGTCTGTTGCTGCATGCTGAGGGTTTGATCGAGAAAAACTCCAAGATTTCGAACACAGGTAGATTCACTTAGTATAAAATTATCTGTCGCAAAGAATGGTGAGATGCTTGCTTACTTAATTATGTTGCCTCTTGGTGGAGCATAGGCCACTAACGATATTTCTCCACCTTGTTCTGTTCTTTTCTAGCCTCTCCAGATCGTGCAGCTTGTAACCTTCTTTCTCCATCTCGGCTGCAACATTCCTTCTCCAGGTGTATCTTGGTCTGCCCCTGCTACGCTTTCCTTGTGGGTTCCACTGTAAGGCTTGCCTTGTAATGTTAGTTTTTGGCTTCCTCAGTGTGTGTCCTATCCATCGTCATTTTCTCTTTTTTAACTCTTCATCAACTGGGAATTGGTTGGTCTTTTCCCAAAGATCTTGTTTGATATCTTCTCAGGCCATCTGATATTAAGGATGCGCCTGAGGCAGTTGTTAATGAAGACATAAAGTTTATTAAGCAGGTTTTTTGTTGTTTTCCAAGTCTCAGTTCCATATAAGAGTATGGTTTTTACGTTTGAATTAAACAAGCGTATTTTGGTCTTAAGCGTGATATTTCGTGCTTTCCAGATTGACCCCATCATGTTAAATGCAGTTCTGGCTTTGCCAATTCTGATCTTTCCATCTTTATCTGAGCCGCCAAGATTATCCACTACGCTTCCAAGGTATGTAAAGGATTCCACTTCTTCTAATGCTTGGGTGTTAACCATCAGACTTGCTTGGGACTTTGTGTTTGGCTTTAACACTTTGGTCTTGTTATGATTGATGGAAAGGCCCGTTTCTGCTGCTCTCTTTTCAACCTGCTCTAGTTTGTCCTGCATTTGTTGGTGGTTGTGGGATAGCAATGCAATGTCATCGGCAAAGTCTAGGTCATCCAGCTGAGTGAACATGGTCCATTGGATGCCATTTTGTCTGCCATCTGCCAACTGACAGGACGAATAGCACAGGTGAAAGGAGACAGCCTTGTCTTACCCCAGTTGTTATATCAAAGGCCTCTGTTAATTGACCTTCATCTATAATCTTACTCGGCATTCCTGTATAGGTGTTTCTGATGATGGTAATAATTTTTTTCAGGAATGCCATAGTGTCTTATTAACTGCCACAACACATCTCTATCTAAGCTGTCAAAATCTTTGGCAAAGTCGACAAAAACGGAATAGAGTGATGAATTGAACTCTTGTGATTGTTCGAGGATGATACGTAAGGTTGCTATTTGGTCTGCACATGATCGGTTTTGTCTAAATCCAGATTGGTTGTCACAAAGCTTTTCATCTATTGCATTTTTGAGTCGGTTTAACATAACTATTTAAAACTTTCCCTTGAACTGATAGTAGCATTATTCCTCTATAGTTGTCACAAATGCTTAAATTGCCCTTCTTTGAAAGCTTTACCATGTGTCCTTCTTTCCATTCTAGCGGGACCTCTTCTTCTTCCCAGATCTTTCCAAACAGCTCATATAGCATTTGAGTTGATGTTTCAATGTCTGCTTTCAGTGCCTCTGCAGGTATGTTGTCAGGACCTGGAGCTTTGTTGTTCTTTATCATTTTTATGGCTTTCTTTATTTCTCCTGTTAATGGTCTTTTACACTCCACTGCCAAAAGCTCTTCCGAGGGTGAGATGTCAGCTTTTCTTACAGGTGGGTCCTGGTTTAGCACACCCTTGAAATGCTCAACCCATCTTTTCGTTTGGTCTTCATGAGTGTTAAGTGTTTTCCCTTCTTTGCTTTTGACTGGTCTACCTTTCTGGTATTTACCAATTAGCAGTTTTATGTTGTCATACAGACCTTTGATATTGTTTGCTCTGGCTGCTTCTTCTGCTTCTGCTGTCAGTTTGTCTACAAATGCCTTCTTATCTCTCCTTGCACTGTTCCTGACATCATTGTTAGCTATAGTATACTCTCTTCAGGCTGATTGTTTTGCTGATCTTGTTTTGCTGTTGTTCAGGATATTTTTTTATATTTTTCCTTTTTTCTACTTTTACAAGTGTTTCTGGCGTTATCCATTCCTGATGTTTCCTATGTTTTAAACCAACTGATGTTTCGCAAACGTCGTGAAAGCTTTTTAATCTCTTGCCAGTGATCTTCTATTGAAATTACTTCCTCTGCTGCATTCTGAAATGTTGACAAGCGATTTTTGGCTCTATCGGGAATTCTGATTTCTTTGTTTTGTTTTCCAACATTGATATGTAAAATCGTTTTCCTGTTGATTCAATAATTTGGTGTTTCTTCAGCTTCAATTTGGCTTTAGCTACAATAAGGTGGTGGTCAGTGGCAGCGTCAGCTCCTCTTTTAACTCGGACATCTTGTAAACTTCTCCTAAACTTCTTGGAGATGCAGACATGATCTATTTGGTTTTCAGTGTTCATGTCTGGAGATACCCATGTTGCTAGATGACATTTTTTGTGTGAGAAAACTGTTCCACCGATGACCAGATTGTGATTTGCACAGTGGTTGGCAAAGAGCTCTCCATTCTCATTCATTTCTCCTAGCCCATGTCTTCCTATTACTTGTTCATAACCGGTGTTGTCGCTTCCTACTTTAGCATTTAGGTCTCCCATTAAGATTGTGATGTCTTTGGAGCTACATTTCCTTGTGATTTCTACCAGCAATTGATAGAATTCTTCCTTGATATTGTCCTCTGCGCCATTTGTAGGGGCATAGCATTGGATGATGTTTAATGATATCCTTTTATTTGTGGTCTTGAATTTTGCCATGATGATTCTTGCACTTATTGGCTCCCATCCAATTAATGTTTTCTGAGCTTCTTTTGACAGCATAATGGCAACTCCTTCAGAATGTTGACCGTTCTCCTCCATATGTGAAGAGTATATAATCATTTCTCCTGATGTTAGTTTTGATTGTCCTGCATCATTCCATCTTGCTTCCGCTATTCCTAGTATGCCTATTTCATATGCCTTCATTTCATTGGCGATTGCTTGCACTTTTCCTGAAATGTACATAGATCTCACATTCCATGTTTCTATCTTTGTTGCGGATTTAGAGTTCAGAAGTCTCAGTTGTGTAGCTTCCTTTCGGTTTTGGCCATCCAACGTCATTCTCCTTCTATGTAAAGGTCTTCTTTCTCTTTCATCCAAGGTTTGTAAATTTTCGTTTCGTGTTTCTGTAATCCGTTTTAACCTCTAAGCGGGGGATTGGCCTACCTAAAGGTTCCAGGTGGTTTTGTAAAGGCATCTGGAATGTAGCCTTCCCCATACGGGTCACTGGCCGGTGGGGCATTGTTTGTCCTCATACGCCCTTTGCCGTTGTCGATTAGCAGCAATCTTCCGCCGGGGCAGTGATCTCCCCACTATTTGTCCAATAGCTGGAGTGGTTGTCTTGAAAGGACTAACGGGTACCACAAACCGGGATTAGAAATCAGAGTTTTCCTTCTCCTAGACAGTCTGCCTTCATAGGCTCACGAGACCCATCTTCCCGTCGCCCTTGTAGTTATGCCTGAGGCCTTTCGGTGCTCAGTATCCATCTGTTACCACGGGGAGGTACCACAAGGACTTGATGTGGAGAGGCTATGTACTGGCAGGATGAGACTGACAAACTGCTCTTTTTCACATTTCTGTAAGCCAGCGGTGCTGAAAACTAGAGTTGACAAGCACACAGACACAAAACACAGCACACTAGACGTAAGATGCAGTCACAGAAATAATTTCATGTATCTGATAAGTAAATTTGTTAATTCAACATGCGTATTGTTGTGAGTTTGGTTTTTCTACATTGGCTAGATGTAAATGGGGAGGGTTGAGATCTCAAAAACAAGTTAAACCCCGCTGGAATTTTGCGCATGACCCAAGTTAGGAGCCTCTGACCTTTGTTATTCTTGTATGTTTTTTAATTTTAGTTTCTTGTGTATAATTCGGAGTTTAGTATGACGTCCATTATCACTGAACTATTATACATATTTGTTTAGGGCCAGCTGAAGGACGTGCTTTGGTATGGGTATTTTCTTGTTTCTATTGTTCTATATACTTTCCTTGTAATTTCACAAGTGCCTAACCATATGTAAACTATTGGGTTATCTGATGATGACGATTTTAGTTTTTGAAGTAGGTCTCCAATATGATGTTTATTTTCTATGGTTGCCCCTCTTTTGTATATCACGTTGAAATTTCCTTTAACGGAATTTGGTGTGAATTCTTGTAATCCAACTCCTTTACTATCGGTGAAAAGGTATGTTTCTCGGTTTAGCGCCGCACCTCTTATTTTTGAGTAAAACTTCTTCCTTTCTTTCAATATTTTTGTCACCGACATATATGTATTATATAAACTGTATTAAGTCAACTTGTGGCAATATGGAAAAGTTTAAACAGTAATTGTTTTATTTTCAACAGTAGATTTGTTCCGTATAGGGCTCCCTATGTCGGACAAGGAGAAAAAACGTGGTGGGTGACTTTTTTTTCGCTACATATTTCTGATGTTATATGGGGACGAAGTCCCCAATTACGGTAGAAAAATCAATAAAAAAAAAAAAAAAAATCGGGAAAATTTCCCGAATTTTTCATTCTACAAATGAACTCAAAATCGTTAACTTTTTTTTCAGATCTACTTTTTTTTCAGATCTACTTCCGTTTCCGGTATTCTTTGTTTCTTGTTTGCATGAGACTTTGAATAAAATGTATATTTATCAACATATCAACAAATATAGGAAGGAATTTAACACTCAATCATTTTAATAATTGTTTGATATGAAAAAGACGTTACCTGGATAACAGCGTTTTTATTTGTTTACATTAAATATGACGTCATAACTAAAATAACGTCACAACTAAATCCCTAACAACAGAACCAATATCGGAAACGTTACGGTATTTCCGTTTCTTTTATCAACATGTTTGAATTAAAAAAATAAATAATACAGACTTCGTCCCCATTCACAGGTATTACGTTCAAAGGTTTAAATAATGTGGTATATATGGATAATATGATGTAATGATGTGATTTGATGTATAAATTGGCTTGGATGGACACAAATTTGAATGATTGACACAGATTTACCAAACAAAATTTCACTAGAAAAAATTTCAACTTGCTGTAAACCGGAACCGGAAGCAGTCCTGTCGCCTTTTATTTTTTAAAATTGCAGGAGAAACTAGAACAGTTGTTTATATATCTTAGTACTATATATTAATATGTAATTAAATATATTTTAAAAAATCATACAAATAATACATCCATACAAATGTTATTTTGCTGTCCAGAAAGTTTACACGTGCAGTTATGTCATTGCTGAAATGTTTGTTCAATCCTAAATTATTGAACAATTAAAATAATCATTGCTTGACACTGTATATAAATAGTAATTTGTACCAAAATGGATCTTAATATGGTTATACCTTTTCTCAAACTTTCCCTAGTTTTAATAAAGTAATGACCGAAATTACTTACGTTATAGTTGGCTGTATTTGTGTACGTCAAATAGGGATGCCTTATGTCGTATGACAGCCAGCGTATAGAAAAACATAGAGGTCACCTAAAGATCGCAGACTCATTGGTCGAATAATAGGCTTAACAACGTACTATTTTCTATACATTACATGTTTCAAGATTACCTCTCCAACCTTGTGTTCGCATTTTATTACAGCTATTGAGCGATATGTGAAAGAATGGGGTTTTTTTTTATAAAATTTTACAATGTTTAAGGTTATGTATATCATTCTGAAATGTCAATTAGCCTTTTGCAAATATATAGATCGGAAAGATAGTCTTTACATACCCTTTAAACTATTGTTGGGCGGTAATATAAAAATAGTCAAACTTATATTGCTAAATTGTGATTTTATGGAAGGTATATTGATTCGAAATACCCCGAAATGATCATTTTGGGAATTTATAAAGGTAGTCACGTTCTAAAAATTTTATGTTAAAGGTAAGATCTAACATGAATGAATATATATGTATATGTATACATAATGAACATATTTCTTCCTGTATAAGAAGTTAATTCTTGTAAGTATTTTATAGACATTATGTTTTGTTTAAAGCTTTTAAAAGTCATATGATTACTTTCAGTATATACTGTAAAAATATACATCTCTAAATGGAAATAAGATACTTGGTTTGGTATAGGTGAGCTAAGGTCTTAATCGAGGTTGCATAATAGAGAAAGATAGCAAAACAATTATAAAATATAACGTACAATACAGAAAATTTAAGAAAGTCTGAGAATTTGTCAGATGACACGAATGCCCCCACTCAAGCTTGCTTATATGTGTCATGAGACAAACAAACAGATTGACGGACGGTACGACAGGCGGAAGGATGGACGGTTAAGGGACACACTTAATGCCCCTTTTGCCGTGCGGCGGGAGTAAATAAATGATAGAGGATAATGAAATGCAAAAGTGTAAAGAATAATGAACAGATATATCATGTTAAGGAGGGGTATTTGCGAAAAATACCAGTCGAGAGAATGTTAAATTTCACGAGCCGTAAGGCGAGGGAAATTCATTCTCAAGACTGGTATTTTTCGCAAATACCCCTCAATAACATGATATATCTGTTTAATTACACCGAATGTTAATGTACTAAAACGCATTGATGATCGTGACGTTACAAGCGTCCAGTCGGATAGAGTATTTTTTGGCAAATACCATGGCAGAGAGGGTAAAAAAGGCATATCCTTTTAGCAAATACCCTGGCGGCGTTAAAAATGAACGATATTCATTTGATAACAGTAAATTGGTGAAAAATACACTGGCTATTAACCAATCAAAACCCCGGATTCTTACATAAGGTGTAATTACAATGGAAAATAACTAATTAGATTATGAAATACTGATTATGAATAGTCTGGTACAGAAATGTAAGACGTACAGAATGAATAAATCATATAATTATGTATAAATTAAGAAGTTCAATTGTCATGAGAATTTTACAGAGAAAGCGTTATTTTTAAAGATAAAGAAATATGACCATTCAAAAGTAAGGAATGTGGAAATGAAGAACACCCTTTAAGACCCTTATAAAACATTGAAATCCCTTATAGAAACACAAAACCACACGTTCCAGGAAACCCCTCCCCTCTGATCATATAACAATGTGTATAATGACAACACGAAATTGTTCTATTAGTACATTTCTCGAAATTTGAATTACTCTTTACTCGAACAAAATCAAAACTCACAAATATGCTTACAAATGTTAATGTACCAAATACAATGAATAATTCTTAATTTGCAACACCTTTAATACCTTAGCAAAAGGGGTTCATAGTTATTTATAGTTGGAGAGATTTTGTAAACAATAAAGAATTTGAGAACTAAAGGATTTTCTTGAAATGCCGTTTATACCCTATATATACAGATCATATGGCGTCTTTAATATTCTACAATGGTTGACCAACTTTCTAAAAATATCTCTTGGTTTAAATTTTTTAAATTCAGATTACACACATGGTTCGCTTATATATTTGCACTCATTGCACTTATATAGAAAGAAGATAATAACATCTGTGTCTGAACTTTTTATTGTTTCATTTTAGAACATAAAATGTTTTTCTGTTACAAATCATGATGTATCGTGTTATGTGTACATGCTATGCTGCCCATCAAGGGCACTTGATTGGAATAATAAATATTCTTCTTCCTCTTCTTCTATATTCTAATCTTAAACAAGAAGCATTTAAATGACCAATTGTGCAAAATATCAATTTAAATTAACTCCAATTTACTACATTTGCTTTACCCCATTTCTTAAAAATTCACGAATAACAGGCAAACAAAATCTGTTTTGTATAACCTCACAAACGGCACCGGCTGGTTACCCGTTATGTAAGGAAAAAAGTAAAATATTATTTTTTTAAAACATGCTACAGGTCCAAGGTTTCCGAACATCATATAGTATTCATGTTATAAGAGGAATGATGTCACGAGGAAGATGCAATTGTCTAGAGTCTTCATTCACTGTCAGGTCTCTTTCCACTGTCTTATTTTTTCTGTATCGAGTCATTCTAGAGTTCAGAATCATATTGTAAAATATCAATTGTTTTTCTACAATGCCTGTATTACGACGAAACTAAGATGTCAAATATCTCCGACATCTAAAATGAATTTTGCTATCATTTGAGGTCCATTTATGGATCATAAAACTCCTAACAATACAACTTTTTCATTCATTCTTGGTTTTTTTTTTAAATGATGTAGTTTGAGACTTCGGACGAACGAAGTTTATTTAAGGAAGTTCGCTGCTTAGTTTCAAAATAAACAGCTTTCCATAAAACTATTATATATTGATAGGGGATTAATTAAGGAAGCAAAAAAGCAAAAAAAATATAGGGGTCAATGTACTTGTTTTCGAGATATTAGCCATTGGAATTTTGGCGGGAAAATGTTCTGTCTAGAATTTTCTTAGTTTTGTCATTGACCAATTAAAGTTCTCAAAAACTTTTAAAAGATAAAAAGATTTGATAAGACTTTTACAAATAGTTTATAATTATACATGTATTAGATTTATAAAAAGAAAATTGGGGGTCAATGGGCAAAATATTTTAAGGCATTCAAATGGATAAAACCAGAGGATTTCAAAAATCTGACTAAAATTCCAAAAACATGACAAGCAAACATCCTTAAGTGTAATTTTTAAAGGTTGTATCCCAATCACAGGGCTGGACATGACTGACAATCCAATTTGATAATTATAATCAATAGTAATTTGCCTAAATCAGCATTTCTATACCTAAAATGAATAAAGACAAGGTTTAGCAGCTCTACAGAATGATTTTGCTAAAGTTTAGGTCATTATTAGAAATGAAAAAACTCGTTTAACAATAATCTAAAAAAATTATTAGGCTTATTAGAGTTTCATGTGAACGGATTGAGAATTTGTGTTCATAAGGTGTTATCAGAACAATGTTCTATAGATGGTGAAATCTCATATCATATGGTGGTACAACATGGTCAACTACTCACACATAAATTAAGGCACACACTAGTACTGAATAAAAGAGCTTTCTGTCAAACAGTCTCATATAATTCACATTAACAAGTCTTGGATGTTAGTGGCACAATAATACAAAATTGATCGAATTAAAAGTTGATACAATATGGTCCTCTACTTATGATGGCAAACAATCCTACCAAATATGGTAGCTTTCTGTAAAACGGTTTTCAAGGATTCGAGTTCATGAATTGATATTCTTGCAATACTCCCTTAATAATCAAAATTTTTATAATATTCTTTTGCAGATGCTTTGAAAAAGTCCATCACAATGAAATCAGTGTGTATTTTGTTATAATTGTCGTTTGTCAAAGTCCCATAACTCCCGTAAATATGTTCACATCAAATTGGCAGTATAATATTCAACTACATAATGTACACATGATGTCAAACAATTTTACAAAGTATGAGAGCTTTCTGTAAAACTGGCTCAGCGGAGTTGAGTTTACAGGACGTTATTGTCACAATACTAGAATAAATATCCAAAGTCCAATAATTTCCTGAAAAATGGTCGAATCACAATGGCGAAAAGATATGGTCAGTTACTCATGATGGCAAACAATCCTACCAGGTCTGAGAGTTTTTATCATAACGAACTCAGAGAATTTCCATTCACAAGGTGCCGTTGACTATTATAATTAAAACAATAAATCGTAAAAGTAGTCAAAAGTAGTCAAAAGAAATAGACAATATAAATATAGCCTGGCCAAGAGAATACGACGACACAACATCATAATAAGGGACGACCATTTGATATTCTGGTGGTGGTTGGGGGGGGGGGGAGATGGATTTTGAAAATAAATAACTCTGCCTTGATAATCACAAAAATAAATGGTTTGTTCTGTGGTAGTTTAAAAATAAATTACCTGACTTGCAATAGATTGAAAATAAATAACTCAGCAGGTCTAATCAAAAGTATGAGATGGCACCATATTCTTCATAAATTCATCTATTTTTCCAAAAAAAAATCGTGAAACACTTCCCAATTTTAAATCTTTTAATGATAAAAGTATAAATATTATTTAGATATACTTGAAATGTCTGAAAATTAGTTTCATTTAACATGAGGTATATTTTCTCAGGAACACTTACCTCTATTTCATTACAGGGCCGCAACTACATTGAGGCAAATGCTTCATGTAGGAAATTAAAAAACCAAACACTTGTCTCCATATCAAATTGTGCTCACGGCGAGTGCCTTGGAAGAAGCAAGTTCTGTTCTTCCTCAGACGTAGCCCCTGATTTTTCGGGATCAATGTTTCTTATTTATTTGTCTTTTGTTCATTGATTGCCCTTCTTTATTCTGTTAGTGTTGCATTCCTTTTGTAATTAAGTAATTTTGTTATTAACTTGATCATGAGTTTAAAAAAAAAACAGAAGCCACAGACTTAAATATGTGAATATCATTTTTGCTTTATCATGCATAATTGGTCTTTTTGTGTTGTCCCTATCAACTTAAGTCTTACACTGTATCTACAAAATGTATACATTTTGCTTTGAGACCAAAATATTGTCAAAAATTTATTAAAACAGAACTTGCATTTTCAGATTAAGAAAGGGTCTGGGAACACCTAGAAAGCATGATTTTGCATCATTTGTTCTATAGCTTCTTGGGTCTTCAGTGGCGCCAAAACCCTTCAAAAAAAATATACAAACATACTTTAATACTGTGTATGTACGCAATACATGTATATGCAGTTCGGAATATAGAAGATTCATTTCTGCAGAGGATGATGATTAATTCTGATTAAATGGAACATAATGGCTTGACTATCTATGTATTATTTATAATAAACAAATAATTTAAAAATTGTATGTTTTCGAATATTTCAAATATGGTAAATAATAAAAAAATCAGTCCCTTGCTCTAATACAAATGAAAAATCTTGCTTCAATAGTGCAAAAAATAGATAACCTGTCCTCCCCCCCCCCCCCCCCGAATATCAAATGGTCGTCCCTTAAGTATGAAATGTATGTTCTAAACGGTCTCTGAGTATTGCTATGTTCCGGACAGACGGAGAATAATTGTATAACTCGCGGCGACACGAGTGGGAGACGATTATTTCCAACCCATGATGTACCTGTTAAAATCAATACAGTGGTTTGCGATCTCAAACTTTAATCAAATATACGGTTAAAACTTTGTTCAAAATGGTGAAAAAAAATTCATAAAATAATGTTGTCTATTGTTTCTCACGACTATTTTTCATATAAACAGATTTGTTAACACATAGAATAAGATAGTTTAAAGTCTATGTTTATCGCTTATTGATTGATAAAATAAATGTAAAACAACAAATACTGTAGTAGTCTATAGTAAAATCTAATTAAACGAGCATATTTTTAATTTCCTTCCTCGTGTCAAATCAGGTTTCAAGTTTGAAGAATTAGGTAAACATAAATTTATAATACATAAAATCTTTCCTATGTGGTTTTTTCTTTCTTTATTACTGTTAAATTATCTGGATCGTGGTTTGAAATGTATTTCTACAATAAGATATATTTACATTATTGTATACTCACAGGCCTTTTATCCAACTCAAATGCAGGTGTATGTGGTTTATGAAGCCGTAGTAAACATTAATATTTGATTGACAATTCCATTGTGCATGGGGTTATACGTCAATGAGACAGAACCAAAAACAATACAAAAGCAGAGAACATCAGACTGTACATTTTAGGTATTGGATACGTATTAAAATAAGGACCTGTTTGTAAGTATATTAGTCAACAAAAGAAAGTAACGGTACAAGGCAATGTATTTTCCATATCAAATGAAATTACATACAAAAGTACCAAGGTAAATATTAAAAGAGTGTTATTTTCATATCAAAACCATTCGTATCATGCAAGTTTTTTAACAGTGTTTTCATGGAAAAGTCGTTTACCAGCACCAAGTTACAAATACACGATTTTTTTTGATTTTTTTTTCTTCAAAAACCGTATTTTTACTCCAAAATTTAAAAATCGATGTTGGAACTAAAAGTTTTAAACTTAAATATGGTCTGCTTTAAACTTTGACGGTCTTTGCAGATATTTGAATACTTAATTCTCATCTTCGAAATTAAGTGCCGACTTTTGTCATCAATTTCCCCAAAATAAAATTAACCCCCGTGTTCAATAATTTTTCATTGAGAAAACAGTTTTTCTTATTTCTTATATTTTATGACAAATTGGAGTTCAAAATTGTGTATCGTTACTTTTGTTGACGAGTAAACTTATTTTTGTAATTCGCTTTAATTTTCGTTATGTTAACCTGAAAATACAACATCTCTCTTTATAAAGTCATTATGACACTTTCAGTGTAATCGAATAAATAATTTACAGAGCACATCAATTTAGAGACATAATTTGCTTTTTATTGACATATTGTGAGGAACGGAGTATGCACCAAAATGCAAACTTAACAGTTGCAAACCTTTACTTAATTAAAAAAAAGGGTCATGTTCAGGTTTTTTTCCTGTAAAAAAAAAGGTGAAATAACAAAATAATGAACTCTGAGGAAAATTCAAAACGGAAAGTCCGTTATCAAATGGCAAAATCAAAAGCTCAAACACAAGAAACGAATGGATAACAACTGCCATATTCATGATTTTGTACAGGCATTTTCTTATGTGGAAGATGGTTTTATAGCTAGCTAAACCTCTCACAGTCGCACAGAATTCTATTAAATCGATAACGATGTGCGAACAAAAACCCACAAACAATAGGCAAATATTTCAAAACTAGGTTTACAGCAGTCAACACCGTTTTATATTCCTAGTAAAAAACCAAACGAATATGTCAACAAAGAAACACAAAAAGGCATTTAGACAAAGACAAGAATACAAACTTAACCACAGCACAATGACACAATGACGGGATTTACAAGTACCGAGCCACGTCAAATGGATATGTCCAAAGAAAAAAACAAAACAACAAAAACATCCGAGGAAAATTCCAAAAGGAGGAAAAATAATAGGTATGCAGTTTAACATTTTGAAATACAATTAGTTTTTTTTAATCTCAAAATAGCTCAGTAAATGAGAGACCTATTGGACAAGAAAAATCTAAGAGATCATGCAATGTTTGACCTATAACATCTAAATAAAGACCGACACTCGGCTAACCGAGAGATTGGCCGGTTAATCTATATTGAGTATGCGGCTATATGGGCGATTGGTCTGTTAATCGGGTTGGTTATACGTCTGTTAAGAGTAAAACGCACAATTTAATGTTAAATATATCTATCATAGAACATTTTCAACCTGTAAAAATATTTCATAGTCTGCGCAGTTTTCAGTAAAACAAAAAGGCGTCGCGCAAGTATGTAGTATTTATGCTTATACGTATATATACGCATAGCAATTTTTTTAATAAAAGGCGAAACAAACAATTCTAGATATCATTTAAAGTACACAAAATAGTACTTTGGTTCTAAAAAACAAATTGAAATGATTAAATATTTCATAATTGTAATATAACGTGAATAATACCACGTTTTAGTGAAAATTATGGGAATAAGGTCTGTTAATGGGTTGGACAATTGAAATTGTGTCAGTTAAGAGTTATTTAGCCACCTTTATATTTTCCCATTGAAAAAGTTAATAATGAGATGTTCTCGAGAGAGAAAAAAAATGACAATACAGTATCCTTCTAATAACAGTATTTTTATTTTTACTTTCTTTTCATTTAATTGAAGGGTGTGTCACTTCAACATAGCGTGATATGGATTGGCCGCTTGAATATGCAAGAATTTATTATTAACGTTTTCAATCAGCCTTAATTTGTCTGTCTGTTCAAAGTAGCTTGTTCTCAAATCCGACTGAAAGTGTCCCTCTAATACAACACAGGGTACATATAACCTGTTGTCGCTCTCATATGCACTTGATATTTGTCACTGGACGTTAAACCCTTATTCGTCAGCATTATCCAATTGGTTCTTTTCTTCTATTACTTAATCATATGTTGTTTACAAATCATTCTAAAGAAGTAAATGGAAACGGGAGAATGCAGCTACATTTGGTTTGGTTATTGAGTTTTCATTCATTTTGTTCCGTTTAGTTCCTTTCTACATTAGTGCAGAGGAGAACTGCAGTTGTCCGTATGTAAACTTCTAGCATTTGTCACCAATATGAGTACATCGCACAGGGCCGTTTTATGTCTGTATTCTTAAACAATTATTATTTTTTCTCTCTTTTTGAACAATGCATCACTCTCTACTCTCCTTATCTATTATTCTATATTCTGCGTCTCCATCCAGATTCTCGTGTAGGGTCCGGATTAGGGGTATTGTTTATTTCTGTATTCTTAAAATTGTTATGCCATTTTTCTCTACATTTTATTTATCTTACTCATTATTCTTTGCGATTTTACTTACTGATGTTTAGTTACATTACGACGTGTATCTCTGATTTATATACTGGTTACCAATGTAGATGACAAATTGGCATCATTCATGACAATTAAACAGTAAACAGAATCCACATGATATACTAGTATGCGACCATTCTTGGATAAAATTAATATTACTATAATATTAAACTTTTTGAAACCATTTTTATCAATTTTCAATTTCCATTGTCTAAATTGGTCATTGTTCACGTGTTGTTTAAGAAATAATTGATGCAAGCTATAATACTTAATTGTAGTTTTAACATTGGTAGGCATTATATTCGTGATTATTTTTGACCGAGCGATAGTGAGGCCTAAAATAACACGAATATAATGCCTACCGATGTTAAAACTACAATAAAGTATAGCTTGCATCCATTATTTCGATTCTGAATAGGACAATTAAGGTAATTTCTATGTCCGATAAGTATTAAGTGTAAAAGCGTTTGTGTAGGCTCTTCCATGAACCTAACTTTTTTACTTGTAAAGAAGCTAACGGCTGGCGCTGTGATTTTTCAGAGGAAGGAGTTTGAACAGCCAGCATGAACGGTTGTCGTATCTAGGTCAAATATGTCAATTTCGGAATGCAACACATTACAGTCATCATAATTAAATTGGTACCATTATGTGCACCATTTAAGAGTTTAAAGTGTTTAAAAGTTAAAGAATGATAATTTGATAAAATTCATTATTCTGAAGAAGTCAATATACGCATGTGCAAACAATTTTTATTGGATTTAGTGCATGTGTTTGTTCACAAAGCGAAAGAAACACGTCATATAAGAATTCCGTATATTTTATGTTTCATTATTCATGTGTTGTTATCGTATATTTTAGTTGCTGGCCTTGAGCCTACCCATTTGATCCGATAACAGTCACCCCATATAGCAATAAAATTATACTTGTGTTGCCATTCATAACTCTTAACAGACCAATTAACAGACCGGGTTTTATATATCCGACCCATTAACAGACCAGGTTTTAAATAAAGATTAATTAGTGTCACCAAATACAGATTTTCGTGTAGATTTTTCACACGATGATATCAATATGGCTGACAAACATAATGCCCGTCTTTTTTCGATATTCAAAATATTGCATGCAAGTAAATTCAACCAACGTGTCATTTTGTGTACATTTTGTGTGTGTAAAATGTGTATAAATTTATTGATGAGTAACCCGCCTTTTCATTTTATAGATCGTACATCGAAGCTAGAAAAAAATTAATTACACCACTGGATTCAGTACATTGAATTGTTTTGTTAGACATGACTAATTTTTATGATAAAAATATATTTAAAAAGTTATACAATGAAACATGCTGAACTTGCAATGATTTTCTCGATAACTCCTGATTAACAGACTTTAGCCAACCCGATTAACAGACCAACCTCCGATATAGCCGCATACTCAATATAGATTAACCGACCAATCTCTCGGTTAGCCGAGTGTCGGCCGTGAAACTGACTGAGAGAAAACAAATTGACTTACGAAGTATAGATTAATATTTCGAGTACGACTGCATGGGTAGGACAAAGTTTTTTTCGGTGACGATAATAAATGTTAAAAAATGTAATACGTATTCTAATCAATGATTAAAATATCAATGATCGCAAACTACGAATGACAAAAAAGACTCGAGGGTATTTCATTGTAACATAACACACGTGATTATTTGAAAAACATAATTCTAACCATGGCTTTGTCTGCAAAGACTTGCAAACATATAAGACTTATAAAATACACAGACCACGTTCAGAAAAGTAAGGCTGCTTTTATGTTTATGAACAACTTTGGTATCATTTAATATGTTTAGCTATGCTATTAGGATCTAAGTATTCTTGTATTATTTTTCAAATAGATAACCTTTTGATTGAAATGTAAAGACAGGGTGTAATTATAACATCCTTCAAGTGTTTTATATATTAATTTCAGATTATAGTAAAATATGAACATGGCTGCTTCCGAGGAGGAGAAACCTCCCTTGCTAGTGGTAGCTATGGACTTCGGTACTACATTTTCTGGTTATGCGTTTGCTACATTGGATGACTACAAAACTAATCCATTATTAATATCAACTCACACTTGGGCAACAGGGTCTCAAACTGGAATGTCCCTGAAAACTCCAACATGTATTCTGTTTGATTCTGATGAAAATTTTGTCGCATTCGGAAAAGATGCAGAAGACATATATACTGAGCTTGCAAACGAAAACAACCATAAAGGATGGCACTACTTTCGAAGATTTAAAATGGATTTGTATAAAACCGGGCCGCAGGTAAATTCCAGTTACTATTATCAAAGACTTGGTTCAATACTCGAAAAAAGAGAAGTGAAAGATATCAAAGAGTCTTACAAACTCATTATAGAAAACAACTGAAAACGCCATGACAAAAATAATGCCAAAAGAAAATTAATTGTACAAAACACATTACATAGAAAACTAAATAACGAGCAATGGATTGCCATAAGAGCGGTGTACAGAAAATGGTTATCTCTCGGATTTAACAATTTGTTGGCAAACTGCTGCAAGAAAACAAATTGAATAGGGTTAAAAGAATTTATATACATATATTTTCTTTATAATTCCTGAGACACATTTGTTTGAAATTCAACTACACAAACACGAAGACTAAATTCACTGTTGTTCTTCGTGGAAACAAAGAAGTTTATAAATGGACATACTCATTTCATGATACCACGAGTTAAATTCCCACACACGACAGGCAAAATATCAGTAAACACTGATTAGTATTGTATGGACTAAGTAAAGAAACATTTAAAATAGAATAAACTTTGTCTTTTACGTACAAATTCAACTAACCACCTCAAGTCATTACGACTAAATATAGTTTGTGATGGAGCCAGACGATTTGATTGATCAATAAGCTCCCAAAATAAATGTATAACTGCAGGAAATGCCAAGGGATCTTAAAATTAAAGACGACCAAGGCAGGCAAATGTCAGCCATGAAAGTGTTTGCAGAGAGTATAAAGTTCCTTAAAAATCATATGATGGGTGAATGGGCCAAGAGAGATCTGAAAACAGCATTTAAACCAGATGAGATCCAATGGGTTTTAACCGTTCCCGCTATTTGGAGTGATGCGGCTAAACAATTCATGCGAGAGTCTGCTATAAAGGTAGTATATTGTTTAGTACATTGTTTACTAATTGTAGTATAATTGGAATCTAGTTTTACTTTTAGAACGAATAAGGAAGTTAAATACACATTATCAGTTGCAGTTTGAGCAGACATGTGAATCAACAATCGGTTAGTAAAATAACAAGGGTCCATTGAATGTGGTTGTGGTGTGTTTTAATACAATCGTTATCGACGCTAACTTTTTGTATGATGAAGGAATCATAAAACATTCAGGGTTAATAAATCATGTTAAGTGTTAATAAATACAAATCTAAAATGTTAATATTCGAGTATTTATGTATTTTATCACGAATAACTGTGCAAAATTTCAAAATGGTACCCATTGCAAATTTGCACAAATCATTATTGACATTTTTTTTTATGTTTCTGACGTTTATGATTTGACAGAGTTTTCATTTTAATAAATAATAATTTCAGGGAGGTATACGCAACACTCAGTTGATTTTAGCATTGGAACCCGAAGCAGCTTCTATATACTGTAAACATATACCTAACGAACTAACAGTTACAGATGGTCAAACCACAATAGATGCACTGTCACCAGGGACAAAATACCTTATCCTGGATGCAGGAGGTGAGTATTCTATATAGCGCAAACTAAAACTAAAAATGAAGCTATGAATCTTTGATAGAGAAAGAAGAAAGATGGACATTCAAACTCATAAGGAAATAAACTGACAACATCATAGCTAAAAAAAAATTAAAACAAACAATAGTACCCAAAACACAACATAGAAAACTAAAGAATGAGCTACACGAACCCCACTAAAAAAGGGGTGATCCCAGATGGTCAGGAAGGGTAAACAGATCCTGCATCAAATAATCCTAAGTGACTGGCACATGTGTATAGTATCTTTGATTTTCTCTTAATGAAGATCATTCACTTATGCTTCTTCTAGTCATATTTTCTTCTGGTTACCAGTAATGCAGAGTTCAAGAAACTAAAAAGTAAAGACAGACTAGTATACTTATTTTGATTGTTTTGGCGACTATATTATAAAAAATGACTAACTGGAAATTTCGTTTTTTTAAATAAACTGAGAATGGATATTATTCAATACATTTTAATTAACGAAAAGGGTGTAGAAAAAATACAGCCAATCGTATAGTTTCTTAATACTATGATTGATTTGATTTTATATTAAATACTATGAATATAATTATACATGGTAATTTTATTATCATTATACATTGTAATGTAAAAGAATTTTATGATCATTATACATTGTAATGTAAAAGAATTTTATTATCATTATACATTGTAATGTAAAAGAATTTTATTATCATTATACATTGTAATGTAAAAGAATTTTATTATTCATTTTGTAGTGTTATGTACATATTTCAATATTGTTTATATCAGGCGGTACCATAGATATTACAGTACAAGAGGTTCAAGAGGACGAATCTATTAAACAACTGTACATGGCTAATGGTGGCGACTGGGGTGGTACGAAAGTCGACCTGGCCTTCGAAAAACGTTTGGAGGAATTTGTAGGAAAGCCTGCTTTACATAAATTTCGACAAGAAAATAAATCTGGTCAATTAGATTTACAACGTGAATTTGAATTAAAGAAAAGAACAATTAAATCTGATCAGACCAGTAAGACTACAATACGAGTGCCTGTGTCCTTAAAGGATGCTTACGCGGCTGTTTCTGGTAAAGAACTGCAGAGTACACATGTAGCAAAATTAGAGAAAGATAAACTTCGTCTGGCACCAGACACGGCCACTGACCTGTTTGCAGAACCATGTGCATACATTGTATCACATCTTCAGAAGATTTTTGATGACCCAAAAGTAAAAGGAACCGACACCATTCTTATGGTGGGGGGATTTTCTGAATCACCTTTACTACAACATGAAGTCAAAAAAGCATTTCCATCCAAAACCATTATCATCCCACCAGATGCAGGTCTAGCTGTACTTAAGGGAGCAGTCCAGTTTGGTTTTGATCAAACGGTTATCTCAACCAGGGTGTGTAAAGTGACATACGGCATAGAAAGTAGCAGTCCTTTTGATGAAGGGAAAGACCCGGAAGATAAAAAGTTTATTGATGAGGATGGTGATGTCTTGTGCAGAGGTCGATTTAGTAAGCACGTAGAAATCAGACAATCTGTGAGAATCGATGAGGAGATTAAAGAACAAATCTATTCACCGGTTTCTTCCGATCAGACATCAATGGCAGTTGATGTGTGGACGTCTACAAACAAAAATCCGAGATACACAGATGAAAGGGGTTGTAGTCTTCACGGTAAGATTTCTGTCGAACTTCCTGATTCAAAACTAGGCGTTTGTCGGGATGTTGGTGTTAAAATGATTTTTGGTAAGACGGAACTAGAAGTGAAAGCCATTGTTAAGCATACAGGGAAAAGCACTGCTGCCAAATTTGACTTCCTACGCTAATTTTTTTTAATGTACAACACAAACTATGGTTTAAACTACCGTGGAAATGATTTTGTTTTGTTTCTTTAAACTAATTATAATTTTGTAGAATATATGTGTTTTGTTGAAATAAATTATCTTCTTTAATTTCAATTTACTTCTTTGCAATTTTAAAAACTGGAGGACAGCCTCCTATACATTCAAGGGCTAATCGAATATAAAACTTATTTTCTAAACGCACAACAATTAAATTAAGAAAAAGGTATGTTATCGGATGAACATACATAATTGGAACAATGTCAAATAAAAAATTAAGTTTCCAATGTGTTGTTTTGTGTAACATGCAGGGATTACGGACATAAAAATTTCGAGCATAAAAAAAATCAAAATGAAGTGGTATGATTGCCAATGAGACAATTTTCCATAAAAGTTTAAATGAAGTGTATGTAAGCAATTATAGGCAACCGTATGACCTTCTACAACACGAAACCCCCATACCGTATATAACAACGTAGAGTTAAACATGTTTGTGAGCACGCAACACTCATCTAACCTGGGTGTAACAGCTCAACATAAGAACAAACCGTAAAAAGCAATGAAATTGGTTTAAGTCAAAAGAACAATACGTGGCACAAATCAACTAATCTAAAAACAAGACGCAAAACACCGGATTTAATGTTTCGAGCAAAATTTTGCACATGTATTGAGAATCGAGTACAGTCAGTCTTTATTGCCGAGCTATCGCGATTAACTGACTTTAGAGACACAAAGTGCCTATTTCTGTATTGGTCCAGGTTAGATGTTAACTGTATTTTTCCTGAGTCCCGAATACAACTGATGGAGAAGAAATACATATTCAAAAGGGAAAAACAAAATATCATCTTATTGACACATGCTATTACTTATTGAAGGTATACATTTCACGTCAAGTTATATCCCTCCCGAAAAGTATCACAGAATCTAGCCTTTTCAGAAATAAGATTTCCTTGCATTATAGCAAGTATTTTCAAATTCAAATTCAAATATTTTATTGGATAAAATACATATGTTAAATTGTGTAATCCAAGTGTACACCATACATGACATATAAAACATGACAAATAATGTACACCATACATGACATATAAAACATGACAAATAATGTACACCATACATGACATATAAAACATGACAAATAATGTACACCATACATGACATATAAAACATTACAAATAATGTAAATTAAATGATGCTTAAAATATCAGCACAACGCAATTGAAAATCTTCAAATTTGATTTTTCTTGTCTAGCCGGGATCCGAACTCGTGCTATAGGGATGTCGAGATAACACCAACCGAACTGTGCACAGCGTTCTAGACCATGCACTCGACAACCTATAGATGGAACTTAAAATTCAGTTTTTCGGTGGCCTAGTTTTACCTTCCCGCGTTAGTAGAGTAGATGAGTTGTAACACAGTACACGATATGTAAGGCATGAAGATGGAATTGATTGCAGATTAGCTATCAAAATTATTATTATTATTATTATTACAAGGCATTTTTATAGCGTATAATATAAAACTACAATTACTCTAAGCGCTGTACATGTTAAAACAAAGTACATACACGATATTACAAAGTTAAAAATATACCAAAATATGTTTAAAAGCATACAGCATCAAATCAACTATAAAAAGCTTAAGACTCCAGCAACTTGGTTAAAAATTACTGAAAAGAATTATTAATGAATAAGTAAAAATTTGAAAACTTGTTATCTTAACTAAATATTTCTAAAATTGCTGAATTTTGTTTTTAAAAATAAGTTACTAAAATACTCCAGCTTGTAAAAAAAAATAAAAATAAAAATGGTATATCAAAATATAAAGAAACACATGAAATGAGACTAAAATGTACAAAAAAAAAATGAGACAAGGTATAATTACATGTATACCTAAAGGAGACAAACCACGACAGTTTCTTAAAAACTGGAGACCAATTACGCTCCTAAATACTTCTTACAAAATTGCATCAGGGGTTATTGCTAATAGATTTAAAAAAGTATTGGGAAGTTTGATTGATCCTGATCAAACTGGCTTTGTACTAGGTCGATTTATAGGAGAAAACACAAGATTGTTATATGACTTGATGCAAATTGCAGAAGAAAAAAACCTACCAGGACTTCTCCTATTTGTCGACTTCGAAAAAGCGTTCGACTCATTATCATGGGATTTTCTACAAGAAGTATTAAAATTTTTCAATTTTGGACAATCTATTTGTAATTGGGTGAGAATTTTCTACTCTAATATTAATTCAGCTGTAAACCAAGGGGGTAATTTATCAGATTTTTTTAACATTGAACGGGGTTGTAGACAAGGCGATCCGCTTTCTCCTTATTTGTTTATATTGTGTGCTGAAATACTAGCTATTAAGCTTCGCAATAATAAGAAAATAAAAGGGTTAAAATCTGTTAGTATTGAAAATAAATTGTCTCAATTTGCTGATGATACTGCTATTATTTTGGATGGATCTGAAGAATCTCTAATGGAAAGCATGAAAGACCTTAATTATTTTTGGGAAATCTCAGGTTTAAAAATTAACTACAGTAAAACCCAGGTTGTATGGATTGGCAGTATGAAATACAGTCAGAATGAACTTTGTACTAGCTTAAACTTATCATGGGGTAAACATAATTTTTCGTACCTTGGAATAGACTTTGATGTAGATTTATCAAAGATGATACGATTAAATTATGATAAAAAAATATTGGAGATTGAATCTCTTTTAAAGCAATGGAGCAAGAGAAACTTAACTCCAATTGGGCGTATTACAGTGGTTAAAACATTGGCATTACCAAAGCTAATCCATCTGTTTTCATCATTGCCAAATCCAGACTCTAGATTTATTAAAAAACTTGATAACTTGTTTTATAGTTTTGTTTGGCAAAAACCAGTTGGTAAAGTTAAGAGAGAAACATTAGTTAAAGATTATTTTGAAGGGGGTCTAAAAATGATTTGTTTGAAACCTTTCATAAAATCACAAAAATGTACATGGGTTAGAAGATTGATCAATAATAAAAAATTACAGGACACTCTTGCTTTCTATGGGATTGATTCTGACTTATTAGAAAATACAGGTGTCAAAAACATAGAAAAAAGTATGAATGTATGCACAAATCCATTTTGGAAAGATGTTTTGAGTGCCTGGAAAGAAATTGTTTCATTAAATATTGAATATACATGGGAATATTTTTTGAATATGCCTTTATGGTTTAATGAGAAAATTGAAATAGAAAATGATGTTGTTTTCTACAAAGACTGGTATGACAAAGGTGTACACATTGTAAATGATTTATTAGATGAAGCCGGAGAATTTTTTTCTCTGACTGAATTCCAGAAGGTGTATCAAATACGTACAGATTTTCTGAAATATTATGGCTTAATAAATTGTGTTAAACAGTATTCACAACAGTTTGTTAAAAATGCTACATCGCCAATTAAGAATTGTTACCCAAGCATTCCTAATAATATCAAGATTTTTTTTAAACATAAAAAAGGTTCCAAAGATATGTACCTCATATTGAGAAAAAATCTTACGGAACCAACAAATAAAATGAAAATTATGGAAAAGTTTGGTGTCACTAATGATGAAATGAAACTCATTTATACACTTCCATTTAAAACTACTACAAATAGTAGAGCACAGTGGTTTCAATACAGGATAAACCACTTAGTTTTGACTACTAATTATTTTCTGGAAAAAATAAAACTTGTACAAAGCCCTCTTTGTACTTTTTGTAATATACAACCAGAAACCATTATACACTTATTGTGGGAATGTGAAGAAGTGCAAATTTTGTTAGAAAATTTTGATACATGGACTTCATCTACAGCACACGTAACACTTAACTATAATTGTAAGACTTTTGTATTTGGTATTTTTGATGTTAGAAACTGTATTGTACAAAATAAGATATTGCTCTGTATTAAGTATTATATTTATTCAAGTCGATGTTTGAAAAAAGTTCTATCACTTCAGGCACTCAAGCATAAGTTAAATGATCTGTATTGTACTGAAAAAAATGTAGCTATTTACAAACAAAACCAAGAACAGTTTGAGAAAGAATGGAATAGCTGGCACTTTCTGTGTTTATACTGAGAACAATCACACAAATACATGAGACTTTTATTTTTAAATTTGCTAATGAAAACCTATAAATCTGGCTCTTTACTTTCCACCTTTCTTGAATCAGAAACCATATAAGGGCAGTAATATATAGAGCAAACCACAGATGACCAATTCTTCTTTTTTTTTCTTTTTTTTTCTAAAAATTTCAAACTTGTATTTGTTCTTTTGTTAGATATTTTTTTGTTACTTTTTTGACAAACTTTTGATTTTTTTTCTTTTATTTTTCTCTATCCATTTTTTTTCTTCTTCAAAATTTTACTATAGAAAATAAAACAAAACATAGACAAATTAGTTTGCAGCAGAAAACTCAAACTGTTCTTTAGAATTAGTAATTGTAAGAATTATTAAAATTAACTTAATTATACTTATCTATAATTGTATTACCTGCATTGTAAAGAATAATTTATATACTTTTGTATATTATCATGATCATGTATTGTGTTTTGATAAAATAAAATAAATATAAAAAAAAAAAATGTACAAAATATTAAAAATCAACCACAGTTAAATACAAACAATCACAGTTCCAGGTCTTAACTATGAGAAATCCACAAATGCAACTTTGAATAGACGCGTCTTTCGTCCTTTCTTCAATAGTTCTAGCGATTGTTCATTTCGCAGATTTGTTGGAAGGCTATTCCACAGAGTCCTGGCCGCCACATCGAACCTCTGTTCACCATACATTTTGGTCCGCGCATTTTTTGGCATCTCAATTAAAGAAGCATTTTCAAATCGTAACGATCGTGCTGGTTTATAAAAAATGTATTATATATATATATATATAGTTCACTAAGATACGAAGGTGCAAGTCCATGCAAGGCTTTGAATGCGTAAAGCAACAGTTTGTAATGGCATCGGAATTTAAATGGTAGCCAATGAAGAGTCATAAGTGTTGGAGTTATACGTTCAAACTTCTTTTTTGCGGGTCACTAGTCTGGCAGCTGTGTTCTGAACACGTTGAAGTTTGGATAGACTCGAGGCATTCACACCATACATCAAAGCATTACCGTAATCAAGTCGCGACGTAACAAGAGAGCATACAAGAGTTTTGCAAGCGTCCTCCGTTATATATGATCGAATCCATCCTATGTTACGAATCTGATGGAAACAGGATTTTGTAATTGCATTTGTCTGTTGCTGCATGCTGAGGGTTTGATCGAGAAAAACTCCAAGATTTCGAACACAGGTAGATTCACTTAGTATAAAATTATCTGTCGCAAAGAATCGTAAGATGCAGTCACAGAAATAATTTCATGCATCTGATAAGTAAATTTGTTAATTCAACATGCGTATTGTTGTGAGTTTGGTTTTTCTACATTGGCTAGATGTAAAGGGGGAGGGTTGAGATCTCAACAACATGTTTAACCCCGCCGGAATTTAGCGCCTGTCCAATGTCAGGAGCCTCTGGCCTTTGTTAGTCTTGTATGATTTTTAATTTTAGTTTCTTGTGTATAATTCGGAGTTTAGTATGACGTCCATTATCACTGAACTAGTATACATATTTGATTAGGGCCAGCTAAAGAACGCCTCCGGGTGCGGGAGTTTCTCGCTGCATTGAAGACTAATTGGTGGCCTTCGGCTGTTGTCTGCTCTATGGTCGGGTTGTTGTCTCTTTGACACATTCCCCATGTCCATTCTCAATTCTATGATAGCAGATCATCTTTATATTTCATTTTTTTTGTCGTTACCAACTTTAATATCAGTTAGTATGACTAGCAGTTATTCAAACATTTATTTATAGGATATACAATATAATTGATAAATCTCCAGTTATGTATTAAGGTTGGAAGGAATCCTTGCCAAGAACACCATATTTATAGGATATACAATATAATTGATAAATCTCCAGTTATGTATCAAGGTTGGAAGGAATCCTTGCCAAGAACACCAAGACTATTTTTCATAATCATATTTTAAAACTTTTCAGAAGGAAGTTCATTATTTGTAGTGTTACGGTTTGTCTGCAATTGTTTAATTTGCACCTGTCCTAAGTCAGGAATGTGATGTTAAGTATTTGTCGTTTGTTTATGTGGTTCATACGCGTTTCTCGTATTTCATTTTTTATATAGATTAGACCGTTGGTTTTCCCGTTTGAATGGTTTTACAATAGTAATATTTTGGGGACCTGTATAGCGTGCTGTTCGGTGTTCGTGTTGAAGGCCGTTCTTTAAGTGACCTATAACGGTTTACTTTTATAAATTGTGACTTAGATGGATAGTTTACTCATTGGCACTTATACCACATCTTCTTATATCTATTATACTAAAATCTGAGATCAACATTTTAGATCCATGAATGATTAAAGGTGAAGGTAATGTCAGAGTTAATTTTTGATAGAAATAATGGGGTTTACAACGTGCTCAACACTTTGAACATAATTATCTAGATCATCATTGAGTAAAAACTCATTTAATTCACCCATGCAGCTATTTCAATCTCCACATACCAAAACAATACCTTTGTCACTATAGTTATTTACAATACTTTCAATAATATCGTGAAAAATTGTGACTTGGATGGATAGTTTACTCATTGGCACTTAGACCACATCTTCTTATATCTATTATACTTAAATCTGAGATCAAAATTTTAGATCCATGAATGATTAAAGGTGAAGGTAATGTCAGAGTTAGATTTGTGTCAGAAGTTTGTTTTTAAGGAAAAAAACATAACCCACCCCCTTTTTTATAAGTTAAATGGGTCGTTCCCTTACAGACCAGCAAAATGCCGATGACAAATTACTTTACTAACATATGATTTCGTTAAAATGAGCAGATAAACAACTTTCCTTCTTTGTATATGCATTCGTGATACTTGCTTCCTTGACAGTTTGTGTTTGTAATTGCAAATCAATTCAAATCAAATCAAATCATTTTATTGGTGTAAAATCCAAATATTGGATTGTTTCCAAGACAAACATGACACTCATTACAAACATGCAATATTGAAATTGAAACAACATTCAAATTCTATAAGACTATATTAGATGATTTGGAGGATGTGATACTTTTGCAAATTTGATAGTACAAGTACAAAAATTTATAATGCAATTGTTATAAAATATATCATAACAAATACTACAAGAAAAATATAAAATAGTCATAACTTTGTTACATCGACTAGTTTTTCTTATCAGCTAGGCTATTTCTTAAAACATAGTAAATCATTAAGATCCATTAACTCTCTTGACAATAATTTTAGTTATGTCATACTCATTAAATGTAAACATAAATGCAAGTTTTTCCTCATCAGACGTACATTTTGGTGAAATTTGGAACTATAATACTCCCTAGTTCCTGAAAAAGCTTTTGCCTATATTCTTCTAAAATTTGACATTTTAAAGCAAAATGATATTCATCTTCTACCTCCTTTTTACAGAGATGACATAATCTTTACGGTGTCTACCCTGTTCAATATTTAGATAACTATTACTTATTCTTATTTTTATAAAATTTGATACCATGTATCGATCTAAATCTATTAATAAAAAAAGAAATCTTTTTATAATTTTTTGTATGATCTTATTTTGTTACCATTAGGGTTATTTTGGTCGTTAAAAAGACTGTCTTTCCAAAAATCTGTTTACCTTTCAGCTATTTTGTTACCTACAGCATTATTAGTGCATTTTTGGAGAAAGTATTTTGATTTTCCCATACATGATTGAACCCTATTTTTGAAAGAGTATTTTTAATTAGACCACAAAACCATTATTTAAATTTTAACTACATTTATAGGCATTTGAAGCATGACTATCATATTTTTGTATTCATCAAATGGCACCAATAGCCAACAGAAGCCTTTACAGCATCAATAGTAATAGGTAACATACCTATTTCTGCTAAACTGCTGTGTTTACTGCAGATTTATTTACACCCACAACATATTTAGCAAATTTTATTTGAAATTTTGATGGTAAACAAGACAAATGTCTACATCCAAGACTTGAATTGTCTTTAACTAACATATTAAGTGCCCATATTTCACTGCAATAAAGTAGTATAGGTTTTAAACATCTTTCAACCATTTTAAATGTGGATAAATATTAATTTTATTTCAGAATAAGAGTTTTCTGATGCAAAACATTGCCTTTGAAACTTTTTTGCACAGATGATTAACAGCAAAAGTGAAAATTCCCGAGGGCTTAAATAAAATACCCAAATATTTATATTCATTGGTCTAATCATCTGTGTGTTCATTTAATTTAAAGTTATAATTGTTTAGGACCTGATTTATTAAATATCATAATATTAGTTTTGTTTAGATTTGCATGATATTATGTCATCCTTTCTGTGCATATTGGTATGTGTGAAATGTTAAACGAAGAACAGCCCTAACAATATAAAGAATGGTAGCATGATTTCATATTAGCATTTCAAACAGTTCGAGCTTAGTATCAAATGTGCCTACATCGCACCTCCTTTTACCCTGGACTCCAGTATATAATTATATAAACAATGTATAGAACTCCAATTCAAATATAAACACTACTGATTATATTATATGCAACTGTCATTTTTGTTTGAAGCTGAAATTATAAAACAAGATAAATTCATGTGTTTTTATGTTCTTGTTTTATAGAAACAAGCTTTTAAAAAAGATGCCTTTATTAAGGAAAAGATATCGCTGGATTTGACTTTCTTTTTATATGAAGTGTAAATAATAAAATTGAGAAAGGAAATGGTGAATATGTCAAAGCGACAACCACAAGAATTAATAAGAATTTCCCAATATTTTGCCAGAGCTGAATTTGAAATGTAAGCAAGATGAATGACGGGTTTACTCCAGCAAAAAGGTGTGAAATAATAAATTTATAAGAACTTGTTCGTACTTTTTTTGTTTGCCACAAGAACACGAAATCGTATATAAAATATCTAGGAGCACAACTTTTAGTCTTACAATGAGCCACACAATGTTATAGTTATTGACCAAGCAAGTCGGTATATAGAATTTAATCTGCACAGCTCAGGTGACCCTTATTAACCCGAACGACGTAGGAGTTCGGGTTAAAGGGTCATCCTGAGCGCGTGCAGATTAAATTCTATATACCGATTTGATTGGCCAATAACTGTTTTAACACATGACGTCATTAATTTACGTGAACATTTTGGATGTGGACGATATTCCGCAATCCACGGATCCTAGGAAAGTTTATTGTAGGGTAAAGAAAAGGGGAAATACGACTTTCATTGGTAAGTTTTCAATTGATAACTTTTTTTTAGGTTTAGACTTATAGTAAAATTGCAATTTAATGGTAATTTTTTTTTTTAATGTTTCTATTAAATCTATTCCCATTTTTTTTTTTAATATTGACGATTAAGACTTTGACAAATTGAGTACTTTCAAATCGTTGTATAAAAAAAATCATAACTGAAAGGGTTATTGAGTTTAGATTAATTGCTTTTGAATTTCTTTTCACCAATGATAAAAATTATGTTTAATAGAGAAAGATAAACCGAGGAAGAATTAGATGTTATATTTAATATTTTAAATGTTGAATAAACAGAAAATACGTTTCTCTTTCCAATCTTTTACTCCCCCTCCCCCAAATTTCTTTGTATCTACAGACACGTCCATCTAAATGAAGTGTGATTGATCTCTAGCTAATCTCTCTGTTTTAAAACAAACTTAAATATGACCCCCTTTAAATTCGATCCAAAAATATATTCAAGAAGTCGTTATAAATTCCATTGAATTGAAAACTAGTCCAAATCAGATTTCTTTTATTCGGATATTCTTAGTTACATTTCTTTTTTGGCGGAAGTTACCAAAAATTGTTTTAACTTTCTTTCTGACTTTAAAACACTGATTTAAGATTTATGTTGTACGCAAAATATAATACTGAAACATTTTATGTTCAAGCTAAGATGAAAAAAAGGAATGAATTAAACTACGATGTTTGTACAAAGTTCAGTTTTGTCGTAATTTCAAGGCAGATGGTGGATTCGGGGGTGGGGACGAACATGTCGTTCACCCTAGGATTGGACTAATTATCGTGTTTTGCTTTAAAATCGTCAATATTGTTTTTAGTCTCGCTACGCTCGGTGATATACTTTTTTAATTTGATAGAATAGCGCCCCTAATAAAAAATCTAGGAACCGCCCCGAACTATAATTACCTCCCTTTGATTAAGATGGCAGCGTCTATGTAAGAGAAGAAAACACATCCATAGCTGTGGTTATTGCCAGCCGATCATTCTTAAACATGTTACAGATTATGAAATAATGATTTTCTATCAAAACAGAAACATCACGCCTAAAAAAATGCAGCAGATACATTAAATTGCAGTGATTTCACTCCACGTGTAAAACTAAAATAAACAAAATGGCGGACAGCGGAAAATTTTTGAACACAGACAATATTATCAGAGAACATTCATTAGACCTGACAAGTATCTATGATGATTATCCTTATGAACATATGCCAAATAAATTTAAATTGCCAACAACTGATAAGGGGAAACAAACATTAATTGAAACCATAGACCAAAATCTATACGCGGAAGCTGCTCACATGGTCGCCTTTCGCATTCCCCATGATAAACTGTACCCTTGGATCAAAGCGTTACATCTCGTATATTATGAACACTATGGTAAATCGACCCAGTATGCAGTGAGCTGGTTTGATGAACCTGACAACTGGTCAGAGAAAACAGGAAATAAAACAGTCTGTATTGAACTATCAACAAAGACAGATCAGCCAAATCCATTACTGTATAAAATACAGCTACACATAAACACTGGCCTGATTCAAATACAAGGAAATCACAAAGATACATTTGTTACAATTGAATTCCCCGTCTTACTCCAAATTGTTGAGAAAGTTGTTGCCCATAATTTGTCAACTAGTGAAGACAAAGACTCAACAAAGATTAAAAATGCCAAACAAACATTACAATCAGATATCACGGATACGGCTACCTTAGATATTAACCATAACACCTTCGTAAAGAGCCCATCAGGCACTAAAGAAATATCCAACAAAAACAATGAGAACCAAACAATGGAACAACACGAAAAAAATGTAGTGTCTCAGACAGTGGATCAAAATAATAACATGGAAAAATTTATGACATGTATGGAAAAACATTTTACCAACGCTCTTGATAAAATATGTCAACAACAAACTGACATGCTGGTTTCGAAAATGACTTCAATGGACATTGCATATAAACATACCATTCAACAAAATGAAGAAAGGTTTACTTTAATGATGGACAAAGTAGAATCTGTGATTAACAAAAAGGCTAATTTAGAAAGAGAAAATGGAGAACTAAAATGCAAAATTCAGCATATAAATCATGAAACTACACTTGAAAAAGAACTACTGAAAACCAAAATGGAAACTAAATGTGAGATGCTTACACAGAAAAATAAATTACAAAGTGACAAAATTAATAAACAAGACCTGGAACTTGGTGAAATTAACAAGGAGATGCAGGTAAGGAAAAACAAAATAGAATCATTAGAATCATCATTTACTGCTTTTCGCAAAGACATTGAAGACAAAGAAAAAGAGATTCTTAGTTTAAAAATACATGCCAGTAGTGGCGACGGAGAATTCCAAACTGTGCCAATATCTAGACCATCAAAACCATCAGTTATTCTCATGGGCACCTCAAATACTGAAAACATAGACCCTAGAATCTCACCAGACTACAATGTGCACAAAGTTACAGCATATACCCTTGACGAAACAGAAAAAGAACTCCAAAAGCTTGAGAGTGAACCAAACGTTATTGTGTTACACTCCTTAACGAACGAGTTAATGAACAAAACTCCAAATGACTGTGTTGACAGAATGACTAGGATATGCGATGATATACGTTCACGTTTCAATAATATCAAGATCGTGATCTCCTTGCCAACACCGAGGAGCGATTCTGAAGATTATAACTCAGATGGACAACTTATAACAATTCTAATGAAAACCAAGTTCAGGGGAGATGACTCTGTTATCCTATGCGACAATAGCAACTTGGCATACAAAGGACAAGTGATGAATAGATATATAGCTCAGGACCAATTTCATCTTACTCCTGATGAAACTGCTGTACTAGCTGCAAATATCCGTGACTGTATCGATAAAGCCCTTAATTTGCCTCCACGCAGTACACAGGGAAGAACTGGATATGGAAGAGGACGACCCTATAGAGGTAGAGGAGGCAGAGGCGGCAGACGTGGCTATGGACGTGGCCGTAGAGGATACCGATAGACTGTTAAAATTACCTATAGTATAAACCTCATTGATATCTTCTTTTTAAACAAATTGTACTGAGCTGTGTTGTTATTTTGAATATTATATCAGCTAAATAATCCTCAGGTAGAGAGATTATTTCAATAAACATTTTTTAGTACTATTTTTTTTTTATATAACACATCGAGTAAATTCAATTTTTTGTGTACAACTAAAAATAGATCTAGATATACAACGTAATAGATATTCAAATATATTGTATAACCAAATACAGATATAAGAGATTTAAAAAAAAAAAAAGGCTAGTGTAGTGTGTACACATAAATATACATATACATATATACGTTATTATAAGATACAATATGAAAACTAATCTAAATATATGCAGCTGGAATGTTGGGGGGTTGCTGTCAGAACATCATGATAAGTCAAATGATAAGAATTTTTTATCAGAATTAGCACAAAATGATTTAGTTTTATTAACTGAGACCCATGTTGGTTATGAAAATCATTTGAAATTTGATAACTTTTTGTACTATCCATTCTGCAGACCAAAATCTAAAAATAACAGATATTTTGGTGGTCTAGGGATTCTCATACGTAAAGAAATTCGTAAAGGTGTAAATTTTTTGAATAACGGGACCTCAGAATACCAATGGCTAAAATTGAAGAGAGAATTTTTCAATTTAAACAAAGATATATATTTGTGCTTGATATACTATGCTCCCAAAAGCCAAACAGACCTACTGGAGATAATAGAAAAGGATATAACTGATAGTTATGGGTCTATGGGGGACATCCTGTTAGTAGGGGATCTTAATGCCAGAACTGGGTCAGAAAAAGACTATATTGATGGTGACAGCACCTCCCATGTTCCTTTATTTGATGAAAATTATGATGTAGACTGTTTCACAGAGGAAAGGGTCAGTAAAGATAAAATAATAACTGATTCCAGAGGGAAAAACTTGCTAGAATTTTGTATAGGTAATCAGTTACGTATCTTGAATGGGCGTATGTGTGGTGATAGCACGGGTAAATTTACATGTTTCAAACCTAATGGATGCAGTGTAGTTGATTATGCTTTAGTTTCTCAAAGCCTACTCCAGCAAATTTTATATTTTAATGTATCAGATTTTAAGGCAAATTTTTCTGATTGCCATTGCAAAATCACTTTTAAGATTTTAGCATCTTTCCAATTGGAGAAAAATAAAAGTCATATGAAAGACTTTCCTTTGAGGTATAAATGGGACACAGAAAGTATTCAAAATTTCCAGGAATCATTTACACATCCTGTCATACAAAATGAGCTAAAATATTTTTTAAATAACAAAATTATCTTAGACAAAAAGAATGTGAATGATGCCACATATAGTATTCATTCAATATACGAAAAAGTGTGCAAAGTATCACTAAAAAAGAAGAAGAAAAGGGTAAAAACATGTAATCATAAAAAATGGTTTGACCAAGATTTAAAAAGTTTGAAAAAACATGTTAATGATAAAGCTATATTAATGTCAAAATTTCCGAAAGATCCGATAGTGCGTGGCTCTTTTTTTAAACTTAATAAACAATTTGCCAAACTAAGGAGGAAAAAGAAAAGAGAATTTAGAGAAAATATTTTGGACCGTTTAAGCAATCTAGAATCAGAAAATCCAAAGGATTATTGGAACCTTGTCAATCAACTCCGTCTTGAAAATAATTCAGAAACTAAAAACAACATAGATGGTGACATTTGGTATAAATATTTCTCTGACTTGTTATCCATTCCTGAAAATGAACACATAAAGTCCAAGATAAAAGAGATAAAGAGTAAACTTGAACTATTAGAAAAGAAAAACTTTGGATTCAGTGAGATTGACTTTAAAATCACCCCTGGTGAACTCCAAAAAGCCCTGAGGCAATTAAAATCTGGGAAAAGTCCAGGTCTAGACACTATTACAAATGAAATGTTAAAAGTTTCACAGAGTTATATGCAAGATTGCTTACTAAAACTTTTTAATGCCATTCTTCTATCTGGCATTTATCCCAGTAATTGGTCTGAGAGCTACATTACTCCTATATTCAAATCTGATAACCCGCAGAACCCTGAAAATTACAGAGGTATTGCCATCAATAATAGTCTTGGCAAACTTTTCAATACCATTCTGTATAACAGACTTGATAAATTTTTATCTGATAATAATATCATAAACAAAACTCAAATTGGTTTTTCTAAGAAAGCTCGCACTTCGGATCACATTTTTGTACTAAAATGTCTCATAGAAAAATATGTTAAAAGAGGCAAAGGTAAATTGTATGTATGTTTTGTAGATTTTCGCAAGGCCTTTGACAAGGTTATTCATATTGGTATATTATACAAATTATTACAGCATACAAATAATGGTATTTTTTATAACATTTTGAAATCTATGTATAGTAACGACAAAGTGTGTGTTAAAGTAGAAGACAAAATAACTGATTTTTTTAGATATAATGTTGGTGTACGACAAGGTGACGTTTTGAGTCCCACATTGTTTAAACTGTTTATTAATGATTTGCCAGATATATTATCTAACAATTATGATGATGTCAATTTAAATGATGAAAAGATACCATGTCTACTTTATGCTGATGATCTTGTATTAATATCTGACTCAAAAGAAGGGCTTCAGAAGAGACTTGATACTTTGTGCACATTCTGCAAAGATTGGTGTATGGAAATAAATGTGAAGAAAACCAAGATTATAATATTCAATAGGAGTGGTAGACTCCTTAATGAAAATTTTAATGTAGGAAATAATTCTATTGAATGTGTTAAACAATACAAATATCTTGGCATAGTCATCCAAAATACTGGAAACTTTAATGAAGCCAGGAAACAATTATTCCAAAAAGGTCAAAAGGCCAGTTTTAAACTTTATAAAGATTTGAAATCATCTAATCCTCCTATTAAAACTCTTTTGCATTTATTTGATCACTGTATACAGCCAATTGTAACTTATGGTTGTGAAAATTGGGGTGTTATTAACATTACTTCTAAAAGGAAAAATTTGTCCCTTTATGACATATTTAAAGATTGGGAGTTTGAGAAGCTAAATTTAAAATTTTGTAAGTATATTATTGATGTTACAAAGATGTGCACAAATGTAGCAGTCCTGTCTGAATTGGGTAGATATCCTCTTTATATAAATTTGCTAACACATATGTTTATGTATTGGCATAGACTAGAGAATTCTCCATCTGATTTATTGAAAAATGCTTATGCTGAGTTAAAAATGATAGAAAGTAAAGGTCAAACCAGTTCCAATAATTCATGGCTCTCTAATATCATTTTCTACAGTGAAAAATTGGGTATTGACCTAAATATATGTAAAAATCTAGGAAAAAATAAATTTAAAAACTTATTGAAAAAACAGCTCAAATCAAATTTTCAAAATGATTGGGAGAAAATGCGAGATTTTTATTTACAGAATCAAGGCAAATTGGACACTTATTTTTCATTCAAAAAGTCATTTGACTATGAAAATTATTTAGATTTAAAGCACCCACAAAAACATTTATTAACAAAATACAGACTTAGCAATCACTGTTTAAGAATAGAAACTGGCAGACATGAACGAATTACCAATGTATGTGGTAAATATGAAATATTACCTCGACATGAGAGGATATGTTTATATTGTAATACAAATTGTATTGAAAATGAAATGCACTTTCTTCTGGAATGCCCTATTTACAATAACCTCAGAAGAGATATCACTGATTATATAAAAAAATACCCCAGTTTAGATAGTTTAAATATAAATGATCTTTTTTCATGGATCATGATTAATGAAGATAGCAGATTTCTATCTATTTTATGTGCATACCTGGATAAAGGCCTGCAACTAAGAAAATCAGAAAATTAGTTAGATACTCTAAAATATATCAAAATTATCTCCCCTTGACCACTGATCCTTTCTTCATGCATTTGAATTTCAATTATTATTTTATGTTTCTTTAATCACTCTGTAATGTTTATGTCATGTTGTAATTAATGTTATGCTCTTAATGGGCCCTTTAATTTGGAAAATAAAAATATTGTATTGTATTGTATTGTATTGTATTGTATAAAGGTAAAAATAGATTTGAACTGTGCAGTATATCTGAGGTAGTTAATGCACACCTTTGCTGTGCATTATCCAGATTATAGCACAGTAAGAACAAAGAGATTTTACCCATACCATGTGAATAACAAGTCAATTTTTCAATACATTTGTAGCTCCTGCTCTAATTAATATGTCACACATCAGTACGTGAGCAATTAAAGGGTCCATCACATCAGGAGATAATTGGACTAAAAGGAATGATTTTCTTGCATGTTTAAAATATAATAAAGAGTCTACGCGTAGGCAATTTGGCCTTCGTAGGCTACGCGTACCCGCAACCGATTTCATAATAAACTGTCATATGATAAATCGAGAATGAAACGTAAAAGATACACGAAAATTATCGGTTATTTACTGATTTTATTTATGATCATTAAATGCTTTAATATAACTTAAAATGTTCTTATTTTGTTTCTGTTGTTCTCATTTGTTTGTAATGCCTTTTTAATTTGATTCTCATCTAAATAAATATCGTATATTCCATTATTACATCATTCCAATAATCAATAATCGGCATTAACCTTTTTTTTATAGTCGAAATTTTGACATTTCAAATCTTAAAATCTCTGTGAGTAATCATTTTGTTTTTCACTTTAATATTGCAATAATTTCCGTTTTTTTCACATTTTATTCCCGATCTGATGACATTAAATTATAAAACCGGAGGCGGGTACGCGTAGTCCACGAAGGCCAATTTGGCTATTCGTACTTGCATGCGGGAACGAGCAGACACTGCCATATAACAACGCTGCAAATCACATAGAATAATTTTAACCAAACAAATGAAATGCAAAATTAATCCACACGTTCATAATAACAACTTCAACGGTTTATTGAGTAACACAATTTAATATATTACAATTTTATATGTTTTAAGCTTCGTCCTTTGCTCTCTAGTCTGACTGCCTCCGATGAACAGCACGACAAATGTTGAAGCTTCTATGGAATTTTAATCCCATAATGTTCTTTTACATCCTTTATATCCCCATTTTCATTTCTTCACCCGAATGAAACAGTAAATTTACCACACTAAAATATCATCATACAAAAGTTCTCTCATTTGTAACATTTGCTGATTTTCGGTACATGATGAGGAGGAAAAAGGAATAAAAAGTCATTGAAAGCAATTAAAAAAAATGAATATATAGCCAATCAAAATGCAGATTTTGAAAACTTGAATATCATGGTAAAATAATGACAAAAGTCGACAGTCAGTGGCGGATCTAGAAATTTTTGTAAGAGGGGGCACGCTGACTGCCTTGGAATGGGCCTGCTGCAGTCATGCCGCTTCAGTGATTCCATATAAAATCAACCATTTCTTTCCAAAAAAAGGGGGGACTCGGGCCCCTCCCCCCTAAATCCGCCTCTGGTAGTTAACTTCGTAAATGAGAATACAATATTCAAATATCTACAAAGGCATTCATGATTTTAAGCAGACCATGTTTCAGTGTAAAGTTTTAAGTTCTAATATCGATTTTCGTTGACAAGTATATCAAAATTAGTTAACATAAGTTATAAATACTACACATGCCTCATTCCCAAAATGCGACGCAAGAAAGTTTTCGTTTTCAACACCCGTTCACCATGATCGTCTCCGGTCCGACCTCCTGCGGCAAGACGTTTTTCGTGAAGGAAGCATTGCGAAGATCCACGTGCAACCCGGTGCCGGAGAAGATCGTCTGGCTGTACCGACGATGGCAACCCCTCTACGACGAGATTCGAAAGACGGTGGTGCCCACCGTGGAATTCGTTCGCGGTATCCCGACCGAGTTGGAAGCCGATCACTTCTTCGATGCACGGACCAGAAACTTACTCGTGCTGGACGACCCGATGTCGACCTCGGCCAAAGACCGTCGCATCAACGACTTGTTCACGGATGGATCGCATCATCGATACCTGTCGGTGGTGGCTGTGAATCAGAAACTGTGACTATCTGGTCCTCTTCGACAATCCAGTTGATCGCCAGCCCGTCGCCACGCTAGGTAGACAGATGTATCTGAGTCAGAGACACCTCTTGATGCAAACGTTCCGAGAGGCCACGAGGAGACCCTTCGGATACCTTCTGGTGGATCTGAAGGCCGCTACATCCGAACACTTGAGATTACGAAGCGACGTCTTGGGCGGAGGCGAGGACGACGCCGAAGCCGAGGACGAAAACGACGATTCCACCGGAAGCGAATCAAACACCATGGAATTCGGGGAAGAAGACGTCGGAAGCTAATCGGACCTGATGGCTTGCCGCGCATGCGAACTGGTATTTGCGCACGCCCGGGGACTCGAGATCCATCAAGAGAGGGACAGTGGCGATCGACGAACCATCCGCCAAACGATGCAGAACGGAAGACGACGGCGTGGAGGGAACCTACGGATACGAACTGGAGTGTTATCTCGAAGACCTGCCGGCGACCGTGTGTTGTACCGATGAACTGCCGGATGAAGTCTCGAACAGACCCCGCAGTTTCGTCGTCAACACGGACGACTGCGACGGCAAGGGCATTCACTGGGTGGCGTTCCACTTCCTGCGAGAGGGACCCGTCGAATTTTTCGATTCGTTCGGTCGAGCGCCAGAAAAGTATCGATCTCGCTTCAGAGACGTGTTGGTCGCCAACGGACCCCGATAAAAGTTCAGTCGGGTGCGAGTGCAGCCCGAAGACGGCGACAGTTGTGGATTGTACTGCATACATTTCGTCAAATACAGACACAATGAATTTGTTTGTGAATAAATAAGCGTTTAAAACTAGACACGTCGTTATTGTGGACGCCATACATCACTCCTTCCTATTATATATGATTAAACAGAATGATATACTAGACCAATGTCGGTTCGTCTAGAGTTATCTCCCATTTCCCGAGTTGCCTCCCCTCTCCATCGCTTTCAAGAGGTTGATTTTTGAATGACATACATTGTCTGAACATATTTTCCTTATATGGTCATATCATACTTCCATATATGGACATGTGTGTTTATTTCGATTTTCGAGTGAAAATAAAGTGTTGACCTTATTTGGACATATTTTCCTAATATGGTCATTTGATACTCTGAGTTATTTCCTTATATGGTCATATGCGTTCATCTCGGTTTCTGAGTGAAAATAAAGTGTTGACCTTATTTGGACATGTTTTCCTTATATGGTCATATCATACTATGGGTTATTTCCTTATATGGTCATATGTGGTTCTTTCGACGATGAGTCATGGTATTGTCATTTAGTGAGTCATGCCCTGATATTGCATCCTGATAACTCATGTAGTGAGTCATGCCCCGATCTTGCATCCTGATGACTCATGGTCGCACCTAGTCATGACCTTCCTTACTTCCGCTGACGTCATAAGAACTAGTATATTTATGCCCATATATAATATTGGGGGCGGGGCATTGGGCATATGACGTCAGCGCCCTAGCGCCCTGCGTTTTGCGGTTGCATAAAACATCTCTCTCTCTACTACTCATCATTCAAAAAACAATATTTTATTTTTCTCTGTTTCTGAATTACTTCGTTGAAGGGGAATCCGGGTCCGTCCGCCCTGATTTCGGTTCGCCCTAGTTACTGTTCGCCCTAGTTCCGTTTCGCCCTGAGACCGTTCGCCCTGATTTTTATTTTTTATTATAGTGTTGTGTTGTGTGTATTTAATTGAATATGTTGAAGTCAGTCTACAATTTCGCCGAATATTTACGAACTATTGAGAACTAAGTTAGTATCTGTATGTAATTACGTTACTAGGAAATCACTATCACACGTCCTTTTACTTTACATTTCCACACATGATTTGATCAATAAAAATGATACATTAGGAGCACTAAAGTTATACATAAGAAAGTGTTCAAAGTTCAAAGTGTTACTTGATCTAAAATTCTTTACTGCAGCGGCTGAACGTTGTCTAGTGGGTTGTCGGACGGCTTGTACAGTTTGGCAATAACTTTGTAAAAATTTTATTTGAGAAAAATGTTATTTTCATTATTAATCCATCAAAGACAATTCATATAACAATCAGTGATATCAAAGATTTCAAATTATCAGCAATCAAAATTCAATCAACCGTTGAAGGGAATGAGGCATGTGTAGTATTTATAAGTTATGTTAACTAATTTTAATATACTTGTCAACGAAAATCGATATTAGAACTTAAAACTTTACACTGAAACATGGTCTGCTTAAAATCATGAATGCCTTTGTAGATATTTGAATATTGTATTCTCATTTACGAAGTTAACTACCAGAGGCGGATTTAGGGGGGAGGGGGCCCGAGTCCCCCCTTTTTTCGGAAAGAAATGGTTGATTTTATATGGAATCACTGAAGCATAACTGCAGCAGGCCCATTCCAAGGCAGTCAGCGTGCCCCCTCTTACAAAAATTTCTAGATACGCTACTGACTGTCGACTTTTGTCATTATTTTACCACTACGATATTTTCTCACTTTCCAATTTGGGCAGATTAGTTTAATCATATGCATTTGCTTTGTAAATGAATGTTTTCATTGGATAATTTCACAGTTTTTCTTATTTGTTATATTTTATTATATAAATAAATCAAAGCAAAAACTTGTGTATCGTTACAATTTAAACTTCGTTAAAGCCAGGATTTACTGTAACAGTGAAATCAATATTAACACACCTGACTGAATTTACCTTCCGTGTTAACGTACCTGATCCGTTCGAGATTACACAGTAATAAAACAACAATGAGAGATCATCTTTAATCTCTTGGACAACAGGCAAGGTAGGTTTTAATATTTTGATTCTTTTTAAGCTCTGAAATTAAGAAAAATGTAAAAGATAAGGATTATTATTCTATTCATATTTCTACTTTCGATTTCCATTAGTTTTCAGTGATAACTGTAAAGCAAAACAATATGAATGATAGGCTAGCTGTAGTGCATAACCCTCAAATGACTCACTTTGAATGCAATAAGACATCAACTTCATACGTTCAGAAGGGTGATTGCATGTTCCTTGGATTAAATGTGAAGATGGTTTACATAGCAACAGATCTGGTACCTCCTCCTTTTAACTTCCACTTTCGATGGATGAATAAATTGGTCAATTTATAGTATTTTTAGACTTACTGTTAATGCTTCAATATACATGTATGTCATTTAAGGCAAATAAATTGCAGATGATCATGGAAAATAAAATTTGATTATATAGATATTCATATGTATAAAAGTAAACAGACAGTACTACTGTCTGTTTGTCTGTCTGTCTGTTTGTCTGTACTTTTTTACAGTCAACTATATCATGTCTGTCTGTCTGTCATGTCTGTTGCATATACGAAATTTTTAGTACAAATTGTGTTACATTAGATGACACGCTTGTTACAAGAAAGATCAGGGTTCGGGGAGTTTGGGTGGGGATCTTTATTTTGCCGTTTGCATTCGAAAAAAATTATTCCGATGTTAATAATTTGTTAAACAAAATTGCCATCCATTGATATACGATAGACTGAAACTTTCTATTTATCAATATATTTAACATCCTGAAAAACAGACATTGGTATAGAACTTATTTAAAGAAGTTATCCTACGTTAAACATTTACCTTAAAGTATGTGCAGCCATCTGTGTACTTTAGCTTGAGCATGTCAGACAGTATAGTGATTTCATCACATTTCCCCTTATCTGAGTTCATTTCTGCATTTCCACTCGCCTGTCTAAATGTCAATCAGTCTTACTTTATGTTCAGTAGTCTAAAAACATAGCTTTCAATCTGTGTATGTGTCCCCAAATCCGTTTACATGTTCTCCACATTGTGTTTTTACCAACCAGTCTGTCGATATGCCTTCAAGTCTGTCTTCATGTTCACCAGTCTGTGTGTCTCCTCCATACCAGTCATTGGACATGGTCATACACTGGTATATATATATGTTTTTAATAGCCTGTCAACATGTATGTCTATGGGTCCGACAGTCTGTTATTATGATAACTGGTTTGTATATGTGTCCACGATACTTGCTTGGTAACGTTAAAGAAGGTTACTATGGATAATTGATTTCCAACGGACGTTGCCGATGTTACTACGTACAAGGGTGAAATGAGCTTTTCGTATTACTCGGCAGGGGGTAGGCCTGACCCTGGTTCCTCGTCACACCGAGTAGGGAAAGTGGGATCATGTAATTTTTTTTCCGAGGGGGGAGACTGGATCGATCCAGTTCTTACTCCCGGAAAAAGTATCAGGGGGGGGGGGGGGGGGGGGGAGAACAATGGTCCATATACTAGTATATTTTTTTTTGGTTGACATCTTTAGTTTTTGTTACTCAATCGAAAGTAATATAATTTGGATTAATATTATGTTAATTAATATTAAGAATAAATTATTTTTAATTGGAGGTTGGATGATCATAAGATCTTTGTATCCAAAAAAATGATAATGGATACATTTTAAAGCAATGTATTAGAAATGTATCTTTTGCTCATCATGAAAAAAATATCTGAATTAATCAATTTGTGTGCCAGAATAGGCGGTTGTATTAGTCTTCTTGTTGGTACTGTCCTGTATATTAATAAAAAATGTAATTAGAAACAAAAAGAAAATGGGCCTTCTCTTTCTTTCAGATGTAATAAAACTCTTGGACAGGATTGTATTTATACTGGTTTCTGCTGTTTGTTTACATACAATAATAATGGCTTGTGCAGAAGTTGTGTCAGAACCTTTGTTAGTGGCCGCCATTGATTTCGGTACCACCTTTTCTGGATACGCCTTCCAGACTCGAGCAGACTTCAAGGAGGACCCACTGAGGATTCATGGATTCAGCTGGACCACTGGGTCAAATGCTGGACTGTCACTGAAAACTCCAACATGTGTTTTGTTTGATCCCGCTCAAAATTTTTATTCGTTTGGAATCGAGGCTGAAGACAAATACACAGAACTGGCACAAGAAGAGGACCACGCAAACTGGTACTACTTCCGTCGATTTAAAATGAACTTATACAAAAGCCAGGTAATATACCGTACAGAAGATTTTCTATAAGTAGGAAATTTAAAAACAAATACAATTTTACATATATGATTGAATTATGAGTTTAGAACTATATAAAAAAAGAGTCAAAGGTAGAAACTATCTTTATTATGCTTGCCTTATTATGCATGAATTTATTGTTAAGTAAGATTTTTTTATTTAATTTCGTATCTAGGAAATTCCACGTGACTTAATGTTAGAAGATGACAAAGGTAAACTTCTCCCAGCAATGAAGGTGATATCGGAAAGTATAAAGTTTATGAGGGAACATTTAATGAGGACACTTAGTAAGAAAGGACAGGATGTGATAAGACCTACCGAGATTAACTGGGTCTTAACTGTCCCTGCCATATGGAGTGACGCTGCTAAACAATTTATGAGAGAGGCAGCTGTTAAGGTATATACATGAAAATATTTTTTCTTTTGTCTTTCATTTTTCTCATCTGGGTTGTATAGTTTTATCAGCATGAATGCAATGGCCGTCAGGTAATTTGGACCATTTTGTTTGTCTAAGTAGGTCGGCTTTTCGAAGAAGTTTGGTACTGCCAACTGGTGTTTTAAAGCTCACACTGCCGATCAGACCAACTCGATCAATCCCGATCAAGACAAAATGAGCGATCAGGAAACTGGTCTGACTCAATCGTCAAGAATGTTCGGGGTAGTCTACCTAGGGTCGTCATCGATCTGTCTTTCTATCCGAGAGTTTTTGACATGTCAAAAACATTCGAGTAAGAATCGAGAAGCTAGTCACTCGAGAAGAGATCGAGAATTTGTAGAGTAGTGGTCGAATTGATCTGGAAAGTATCATGTAGAGGTCGAGTTTGGTCGGAATACAAATTGTTTACCGATCAGTACTCGATCATTTCGATCTTTGCTCGACTTATTTCCGATCATTTCCCGATCAACGCCAATTTGTTCGATATGTGGTCCAGATGCCCGATCACTTCATAATCACTGCGAATTCTATATTTTTTCATCCCAGACCAACTCGACCAATAACCGATCTCTACGCGACAACATTCGACCACTCTTCGATCTCTACTCGGCCATACACGATTCTCGAAATATGTGTGCAGCTCTGATTAACTCCCGTAACTTTGCTTCTACAAAACTATATTGTCTCTATTTATTTCTTAACTATACACAAATTCCTCCATGTACAGTACGCGTCTGTACTTTTGCAAGGAGGTGTAAAATTTTAAAAGAGAGATAAAAGATACTAAAGGAACAATCAAACTCAATTGTCGAAAACAAACCGACACAGCCATAGCGAAAAACAAAAGCCGACGAGAAGACAAACAGCAGTCTACCCCTTTTTGTTTGTCTTCTATTTTCTCTGCAAGTTCCGTCACAGCTATTAATTTGTCTATCTGAGCTCTAACCACCTTGACAAATAATCCAAAATGCTTTATTTCCATGTAGATACTTTAAATGTATAATTTTTCTCAGACATTCTGTGAACTACTGAATCTAACCAAATAAACAGAGAATGTGTCTATATGGGACACAGATAATGCCCCAGCTTGTATATAACGCTATAAAGAGTCATTACCAAAGAATGATAAAAGTGACGCCACCCAAATTCGCACTTGATCTGTGTTTTATGGTATTAAGCATTGCTCAAACGTTTCATAGAATTTTATTGAGGCAAACGTACTTACGGACGGACAAGGGTAACACTCAATGCTATCTCCGCTGCAGCGGGTGATATTAAAAATTCAGACGTTTTATACTAAAATTGTACATACCCGACCAATGCCCGACTTTCCCTACGACCTCTTCACGATCAAGTCGATCTGGTCTGGCCGAGTTCCGGCTGAGATCGAGTATAGTTGATTTGGTCTAGCTAGTCTAGTAAAGATCGTGAATTGGTCGGAATCATCGTATATGTATTCAATTAGTGGTCGGGTTGGAGTCGTGATGGAGTCTTCAAGGAGTCGTGAATGGTCTAGTTAAGTTCGTGTACAGTCGGATAGCAGTCGGTTAGAAGTCGTAAACAGTCCCGATCAAGAATTTGGTTTCGCTTGGTCGTGGAAATTTGGACAATCGGGATCATCGAGTTGATCTGATCGGCAGTGTGAACCTAGCTTTATGTCAATGGTACCAATATTTTTGTCAAAACATGTCATGTCCTTTAAATGTTTAACAAAGCTAAGATGCATCTTGTAATTCAATATAACAGAGAGCCGTGGTGTAGTGGTTAGTGCATCGGACTACTAACACAAAGGTTCCTGGTTCGTTTCCCGTTCCGAGATAAAAATTTCAGGGACTGAATTTTCGGCTCTCCCGTGACACCATTTGCGAGTATGGTCTTGAGGAAACGATGATAGTCCGTCGGAAGGGGACGATAAACGGCTGACCCGTGTTAAGAGAGAGTCATATCTATTGCACGTAAAAGACATCCTTGTAGATTTCGGAAAAATGTAGGCTAATGCCGCTACAAGGCATCACTCGCACCCGCAAAGTGGAAAGGGATTACTATAAGTTACAATAACTTGTTTCCCAATCCACTATAAATAAATATGTTTAAACTAATTCAATATTTTATCATTAGAAACTATAGTCATTTGATGATTATACAACCGAATTATTTATATGAGATGTATATTTGACAAATAAATCTTTTTTTATATAAAATCGAGTACGCAGCAAAATAATTTCATCTGATGAGATTCTTTTGATACATTGTATAACTGGTGTGATGAGATTGAATTAGATACGATCTTCACAAATTTATATTCGAAACAAAAAACTGCTTAATTAACCGGATACATCGTATATTGATAGAAAATGTCTATTTTTAATTCAAAGTTGTATTGTGCTTGCAATTTTAGGGCGGTATACCTAACAGTCAGTTAATGCTGGCTCTTGAACCTGAATCAGCTTCTATCTACTGCAAACATATCCCTAGTGAGAGAATGGTTTGTGGCGGGAAATCAACTCTAGATGCCTTTTCTCCCGGAACTAAATACCTTATTCTGGATGCTGGAGGTTGGTTTATTCAGTTGTTATTAAGAACAAACATATAACGGACTGTTTCCAACTTTCTGATATTTACATGTACATTTAAGTGAAGAAAAATGAATGTTCAGAAAGTTAGAATAGTTTAAGTAAAATAGGAAAGAAAAAAAACCTGAAACCAAATAAGAAGAAACGAAAAATTACAAAAAAGGAAAGAGTTAAATTACCTAGAAGTAAACTCTGTCCTTGGTGATAACTCTAAGTATCCGTATTGTGAAACAAGTAGGTTCAGTAAGACCCCTTTTTGGCCCCAAAATATAGCAGTTTAACAAAATTGTTTAAATGTAAACTTTTAGTTATTTTTTGGAAGGTATAATGCCTCTGCTACATAAATATGGGCTGTTTTTGGCATAACAATGCACATATATCGAGTACTTGCATCATTAAATCATGCTAAATTACTGAAATCTTCACAATTTCAGCATTTTAGTTAAATTTAAGACGGTTTCCGTCTTAAATGAAAGTGGCCGCATTCGTGTTCATTCTTGATATTGAAATGTAAGTTGTGTTTAATGATAATACATAACATATATAAAGGTCGAGGATGAACACGGATGCGGCCACTTTCAATTTTGACAAAAACCACATGAAAAGTGACAGTTTTTGGCATATTTGATAGATTTTTCACATTTAAGCTAGAATTGGAGCGTTTTTAATGTGTAAATCAGTTAAAACCTTTCACAAAAAATAATTGAATCAATTGAAATAGACATTTAAGTGCTTAAAAAGTGTCCAAAGTCTTTCGTAAGATGAACTTGAAATTTGAGGCCAAAACCGGCCCTTACCGGACCTAGTACTCCTTTGAATAAAATGATTATCCGTCAATTGCTCAATGTTTCTAAAATTATAATATTACTGTTAGTCTCTTCACATAATAAACATACATTGTAAAATATTATTAACAGGAGGTACAATAGATATCACAGTACAGGAAGTACAAACTGACGGCACTATCAAACAACTGTACATGGCCAATGGGGGTGATTGGGGTGGAACCAAAGTGGACGAAGCTTTCGAGGAATTCTTGGTAGATTTATTAGGAGCACCAGCCATTTCCCGCTTTCGAGAAGACGACAAAGCTGGACATCTTGATCTCCTCAGAGAATTTGAAATTAAAAAGCGAAGTATCAGACCAGACTCGTCATCAAAGGTTACATTCAAAGTACCAATATCCTTAAAAGAAGCACACGAAAAAGAAACTGGTCAAGATTTAAAGGAATCTATGTCAAGGTCAACGAAACGTGTTACATGGGTTGGTGACAAGCTTCGAATGGAAGCAGACTCGGCAAGAGAACTTTTTAAAACACCATGTGACCACATTACAACACATTTGGAAGAAATATTTGGTGACCCGAAAGTAAGAGGAACAAATATTATATTAATGGTGGGAGGATTTTCCGAATCTCCCATGTTACGTGATGCAGTTGAGAGCGCGTTCCCGGGAAAAATCATTATCATTCCAGATGAAGCTGGATTGGCGGTTCTGAAGGGAGCAGTCCAGTTCGGTTTCGAACCGAGGATCATTTCTTCTAGAATATGTAAAGCAACGTATGGAGTTAAGACTAATTCGCCATTCAAAGAAGGAGTAGACCCAGAAGATAAGAAAGTGATAGAAGAAGGCGACGTCTTATGTTCTGATCGTTTTGATAGGCACGTAGAAATCGGACAACCCGCTGGATTAGATGAAGAGTTTGGGGAACAAGTTTACGTACCCTGCCGTTCAAACCAAACAGCGATGAGAGTAGAAATTTGGACATCATTACATAAAAATCCAAGATATACCACTGACCCTGGTTGTATGTATCATGGTGAATTGAATGTCCAAATGCCCGACACCACAGGGGGAAAGAACCGTAAAGTAGGCGTTAAAATGATTTTTGGGAGAACCGAGCTACAGGTGCGCGCTGTAAACAAAACAACAGGAGAAGAAACAAAGGCAGAGTTTGACTTTTTGCGATGAATTGCATTAAACATTTGAACGGATTATATTTACATTTATCGTTTTGGTAGAAACACAATTGTAGAATTATTGCTATTAAAGAAGTAAATCTTACATTCAAATTTATTAGATATTTTCACTAAATTTCATTCTACTTAAATTATACCGATCAAATGTATCACATTAGCACACTGTATAAAATTAAAATCAAACATTTCTATCTAAACTCTTAATCGAATTCCAGTTCCTGAATCGGCAGAAGAATTCATAAAAACTAGAGTATGTGATGCCCCTCGCACGCCACTCTGAAAATCTATTACAACAAATTCAATGTATGACTTTCTTTGAGACATTATTGTGTCCGGGAGACACAAATGATGCCCCCGCTGATGCAAAGTGATGATTTAAAATACACAAAGTTGGACATGAGAGCACATTGGTCTATTGTTCGCTGTATGAGGACTTATCCGGAAACGCTATGAACCCCTTATATATACAAGTATAAACTACAAAAAAATGACAAAGTTCACCTATATCACAAAAGAGCAAAATTATATCAATAAAAATCTAAATCCTGACCATATGCACACCATTAATGTATCTACATAAATCTATCCACTTTCTGCAACAAAGAGCACAACTCGTTGTATTACATTGGTACTGGAAACTTCTATATTCATTGTTTCTTCTCACGACTGTTACTGATTGATTGATTGCTTAAGAAGTCGTTATACTAAATCAGATGGATGTGTCTCGATCAATATTCTAGTCCGGGAAAACACCTAAGAAATAATTGATCATATGCAAGCTATACTTTAGTGTAGTTTTAACATGGGTAGGCATTATATTGGTAAGTATTTTATCCGAGCGATAGTGAGGGTTAAAATAACACGAATATAATGCCTACCCATTTTAAAACTACAATGAAATATAGCTTGCATCAATTACTTCGATTCTGATTAGTTAAGGTTATTTCTATGTCCGATGTGTATAAGTGTAAATTTTGTTGTTCTTGGTGTTGGTAGGCGGCTTGCTTATGCTGTAATTGCGCCTTAAATTCATATAACATAAATATTATGTATATATACTTTCAGTCCTTAATTTATTTTTAGTATTACGTTTTGGCGAGTAATTATATGAAACTTTGACGAACATGGTTGACTGAGTTACTAAGAAATATATACATATAGAGAGACGAAAAAAAACACCCAAAAAATGCCAAAAAACACATAACAGAAGATACGTGTAATAGGAAAATGAAAAAAAGCAAATGAAAGTCCCTAATGAGATGTACATTATTAATTGATAGGTATCATAAAAAAAATTAGAAATTTTATCTGGTTGTTCACCTTTGTGTCGTCTGTGAACCTCCTTTTGTTTTTGTTTGTAAATCAGCAAACAACTGGTAACGTGATTTTCAGAGGGAGGAGTTTGAACAGTTGTCGTATCTAGGTCATTTGACACTTATTTAAAAAGCTTAACTAAGTACTTAGGTGAGGTTTTGGAATAAGTGTCAAATGTTCGGACTCCTATGTGTTTTTCCATACGATACAAGGTAAAATAATTTGCTCCATAACACCTATTTATCTCTTAACATAAGGCTTAATAGCTCATTAAAGCTCATTTCACAAAATTTAAACAGATTCTTGATTTTCTTTCCTTTAACTTGAGACCCAAGTAAAACCATTGCAAATATAAGATAAAATATCTCGAAAAGGAGCTCCATGACTTATCAATATTTTTAGCTTATTTTGTTTCTAAGACTTAACTAATACTCTTCCAGCTTAAAGTATTAATTTTGATTTCTTGATTTATTTAATTTTACCTTAGATCACCTAAGTACATCTTTAAGCAAATCATGTGCTATAATATATTATCTCCTTTCAGGCGGTGTTTGTCGTTATATTTACTACTACTACTTTTACCTAGTACACCTTACTTATAACCTGGATTTTTATACGACCGCAACATTTTTTTGGGGTTCGTATAATGCTATGAGTTTAGTTAAAAGTGAATGGATCTCCTTGCAATTTTACAAGAAGGTTCATTACCACAAAAGGAAAGTTGGAATTGATTTTTGGGATTGTGGTACCAACAGTTGAGGAATTGGGGACCAAAAAGGGGGCCAAAACAAGCCTTTTTGTAGTTTCCGGAAAATAACTTTTATGAAAGTATATGGATCTCTCTTAAGTTGTACCTCAAAGGGATTTGAGGCTTTCTTCTTTAAAAATTTAAAATTAAAAATTTTGAACCCGTCCTGCATGGTTTTCTTACTACAACTGGATACTACAGGTGACAATGATTGAATTAAGTAGTTTGAATCCAAAGTTCTGTTTTGAATATGACACATATATAGTCCCAAATACACCATTTGGTGGTGCACCTGAAAGAGACGGAACTTACAGATTAGGTAACAGGTGACATTAATGGTTATTGTATGTTATATGTGGAATACAAAAGGACCAGGATTGTTGTGTACAAGTTGTAATGTTATTTTTCTTATATACAAGTTATCAGTGTTTTTATGAACCGCTTAACATAATTGAATGATGCAATCACACAGTCTTTTATTTCGCATGTTTCTGTCTTATTTCCACAACTATTATAATACACTCTAATATTGAACATTGATACAAAAGACTTTACAAGGACACAAACGGATTTTTATTGATATGTTTTTGGTATACGGAGAAAAAGAAAATAAGAATTTAAACCATTCAGGTATCCTAATTTCCAGGTTCAGGACAATGAGAATAGCACTTAATGTTAAATTGAAGTATATGAGTTTGAATTAAAGACATTAAACTGATACATTTGAGAGGATAAACTTCTATAACACGTTGCAAGAAGGTAGGTGTCAAAAACTTATAACTTGTACAAAAAGACTGTACAAACTTACATCTTGTACACAACATATATAATTGAATTATTTGATTGGTCGTGTTTACCTAGTGGCGGATAAAAAAAGGGGGGTTGAACCCCCACTTTTTTTTGGGGGGGGGGGACGATCAATGCATTTGAATGGGGACATATAGTTGGACCCCTTCCCCTTTATCCTGGGTTAGGACCCCCTTTTTTAAATTTCTGGATCCGCTCCTGTTACCTCATACCTGCTAACGAATTATACCTCTTAACTTAAGTTGCAGCGAACGACAAATAAGGAGATGGAGAGATAACTATCCACCAGAGACCACAGGCCATACACGTAAGCAGCTATAAGTCACAAAATAACCTTCAAAAGTGGACAAACCTTATTGTATCACTTCGTTATTTCAGCATAATTTAGACCGTTGGTTTATCTCCCCTTTGAATTGTTTGTTATGCTTATGCCTTTTATGGCTTGCTATACGGTATGGAATTTTTCTCATAGTTGAAGGCTAAAGAGTACCTTATAATTGTTGGCATTGGTTCCGGTTAAATGCAATTAAAAAATATTTAAGAGGTTAACAATTCTATACCATTTTACAACTTAGGAATGTAAAATTACCAATAATCTTGTTTACTACAGATCAATATTTTAACAAAACAATCGTTAAAATTACTGCATGATTTTAATATACAATTGGTATTTCACAAGCAACTTCAAATGGTTATATACACGTTTACTTATTTGTTTCTTATTAGCTTAATTGTGTTCAAATGAATAAGAAATATACTTTTACTGCTGCTTGTTTTGCAGGTATGCTTATCGAACTACTCACTTACAAAGATATGCACGCAAGGGCTTTAAACCCTACAAAAGAACACCTATAGGTTAGTGAAACATCGGCTCAAAAACCAACATAGAACATCTGTACCTGGTATGAACCAAGGAACACGTGTTTATACTGAGGCAGGAAATATTTGAAACCAGCAAAGGACACGTGAACCTTTGGTGTATAACTTTAAAGTACCAAGTAGAACAAGTCTCGAAGAGGTAGAAACATAAAAAAAGGACAACCAATGACCAACTATTTATGCCTAAAAAAAGTTTGTTGAAGTCAATAAAACAGCTAGAAAAAATGTAAAAGCCCTTTGAACAGTAATGAATCTAAAACTATAGTTATAATGTTTTTTTATTAAATTCACGCGTAGTGACATGTAACAAGTATAACATACTCTACTATATTCTGTACAATGAAACTGTCTCAAAAACGATCTTTACAATGAATATGGCACTTTATAAGCTGGCCAATGATCTTTGATATAACTTAGATACAAACAAAACTTCACTTAGATTTAATCAGTCATTAATACTAGAAGCTGAAATTTGCTTCAATTTTTTGTCCTGTTGATTTGACAATTGCTTCAACAGCAAGATCAGTTCCACCAAATCTCATCCCGATCTCGACTTCCCGATCAGAACCACGTACATCCGACAAATCTACCTCAAATTTCCCGATATACATACAGTCTTCTTCATCCACGTATTGTGGATCTTCAGAACGAGACGAATAGATAGGAAGTTCTATTTTATTTTGGGTTTCTTTTAAAGGATTGTATGTTTTCTTATTGGTTACCTCCTCTGATTCCATCGGTTCTCCTCTCGCAACATGCTTTCCAAATCTATCCCGGCAATACATCTTATTATTAGTAAAATGTTTCTTATCTTCTGGGTCAGTATGTGGACGGAACTGCATATTTGTACCGAATCCAAAAGTGTATCGAATGATTCTAGGACTGATAACCTTTGGATTAAATCCGAACTGAACTGCACCTTTGAGCACAGCAAGACCTGCATCTTCTGGTATTATCACAGTTTTACTTTGAAATGCCGATTTTATTGCTGCCTGCAGTACTGGTGATTCAGAAAAACCACCAACCATTAAAATAATGTCTGTGTCCACAACTGCTCCTTTCTGGAATAAATCCTTCAGATGGTCAACAATTCGTTGGCATGGTTCTTCAAAGAATTTGTTAGCAGTGTCGGGATCGACACGTAATTTATCACCCACCCATGACATTGATTTGTTTGATTTGAAGGAACTTTTCAGCGAAACTCCTTTCACTTCTTGAAATCTTTCACTTAAACTTAACGGCATTCGAATTGTTAATTTAGCTGTGCTGTCTGGGCGAATGCTTCGCTTTTTCACTTCAAATTCCCTACACAAGCCTAGATAATCGACTTTATCATCCTTCCGGAATTTGTCCACCGTATCTGATCCAACAATCTCCGTCAGGAATTCGTCAAATGCTTCATCGACTTTAGTTCCGCCCCAATCTCCACCATTGGCCATGTAGATCTGTTTGATGTCGCCATCGTCTTTTATTTCCTGTACAGTAATATCAACCGTGCCACCTAAAATTAAACAGTAATGAACATTATTTGATTATTGTGTGTGATTTGTAAGAATCGCGGTTTTCTGTTACTACGTTAGTTTTGACAAAGAAAAAAACATGTGGCACATTTCCAATGCATTTATTTTACTCACTGATCAGAAGGGCAAATGAAAAGTTGATAAAACATTATGAATAAAATTTATTTCTGCAATTTTATAAAGCACGGATACCTTCTCTGAGTTTGGCTATAATAGTTTTTATAATATAATATAAAAAACCAAGAAGATGTGGATGATTGCAGAGGAGGCCACTCACCACAAAAGACCAAAATGACCCAGAAAGTCACAACTATAGGTCATCGTACGGCCTTTCAACAATGAACATAACCAATACCGCATAGTCAGCTATAAGAGGCCACAGAATGACAAATGTAAAACAATACAAACGAGAAACTAACGGCCTAAATGTAATTGTCTGTTCGGTAATATCAGTTCTTTTTGTATACATTTGGTTTTGGTCTCGATCATAATTGAAAATCGGGTACAGTAAAATTGGTCCATTTTATATGTTAGTATCCCCAATAAGATACATCTACAGGTGGAATGCGAGTCATTACTTCGGGACTAACATAAAAAAAAAAAATTCTGGTTTTAAAGTTTAGGATATTATTCAGAATTAAGAATTGTATCCCCCTTGTGCTTCTGATTCATCGTCTGTGATTGGGTATTAAAGTACGTTTTGCCCTTTTCGGTTTGTATCATTTGTTTAAAGTTTGTTTGGTCTCGAATATCTCTAAAAAGACATTAATTGTCAAAACAGGTATACATGTATGACACTAAAATTGGAACCGTTTCATGAAGTATCTATATTTGCAAAGTTTCAAAAAATGTTCAAAAGTTGAAACATATTTTAAGGGACAACTCAGTGGAGAGCAAAAAGGTGGTCTTATAAGACAGGCGGTCTTTTAATACAGATTCAATCTATATGAAATGCACTACAGAGGGACATAAATTCAATGGTCTCGACTCATAACACAGGTGTTAGCTTAATACAGGTGATCTCTTAAGCAGGTTTGACAGTATAAGCATTTCTGCAACAATTTAAAAATGTTTGAAATCAAGGACATCTTTGACCATAAATGATTCAATTTGTATCTGGAAGACTATATACTCTCCGGAGTATGTTAGTTAATCAGAGAAATTGGCCCAAAAAAATAATTTATGTAAAACGTATGTGATTTAATATTTGTATATGTTGGTAATGGTTCGATAGATACATGTTGTGAATGGTGACAACATAATTTTCGTCATAAACATTATATATATAATATAAGTAAGGACTATTATAAGTCATCTTTTTCCACGCACTATTGCAGCTTGGAATGATATCCCGGAGGCAATTTGTATGTCACCCTCCCTAGAATACTTTAAAGGTGGTATATCTACCATAACATTTGACGTATACTATCTGGCTAATTAACTATTGTATATTAGCCATTGTATATTATTTGAATATGTTTAACATTAAGCTACAACTAATTCTATTTTAATTGTCATTGGCAATTATCATATTTTATACTACAATTTTCGACTTCCATTTTCATAAACATAAAGGGATATTCCACACTACGACAACGGAGTCTTTCCTGTAATCGGAAGATGAAGTATTAATGTTTCGGTAGATACTTTTTTAGTGGTTGGTTAGACACATGTTGTTAATAGTCTAATTCGATATGTATATGTTGTTAACAGTTCGTTAGATACATTCATTTACCTCCTGCATCCAGTATAAGATACTGTGTCCCCGGAGCAAACGCATCTAGGGTAGATCTTCCACCACTAGAAAGTGTTCTGTCGACAGGTAGGTTTTTACAGTAGATGGATGCAGCTTCTGGTTCTAACGCCAAGATTAGACGACTGTTGGGTATACCTCCCTGACAAAAAAAATGATCTACTTATTTCAAGATTATGGGAAAAATTCAAATAAACACACGTTCACAATTCAATTCATGGTAAATTCATTATTCCAACAGAACCAATAGAGGTGTTATATTACTGTATTAGAATATTGTTTTTTTTTTATCATGTTGCCTATACCAAGTTAAACGTTCAAACACCCATTGTGTTGCCTATACCAAGTCAAACGTTTAAACACCCATCGTATTGCCTATACCAAGTCAAACTTTTAAACACCCATCGTGTTGCTTATACCAAGTCAAACGTTTGAACACCCATCGCGTTGCCTATACCAAGTTTTAAAAGTTTAAACACCCATCGTGTTGCTTATACCAAGTTAAACGTTTGAACACCCATCGTGTTGCCTATACCAAGTTAAACGTTCAAACACCCATTGTGTTGCAAATACCAAGTTAAACGTTCAAACACCCATTGTGTTGCCTATACCAAGTCAAACGTTTAAACACCCATCGTATTGCTTATACCAAGTTAAACGTTTGAACACCCATCGTGTTGCTTATATCAAGTCAAACGTTTGAACACCCATCGTGTTGCCTATAACAAGTTAAACATTTAAACAGCCATCGTGTTGCATATACCAAGTTAAACTTTTAAACACCCATCGTGTAGCCTATACCAAGTCAAACTTTTAAACACCCATTGTGTTGCCTATACCAAGTCAAACGTTTGAACACCCATTGTGTTGCATATACCAAGTCAAACGTTCAAACACCCATTGTGTTGCAAATACCAAGTTAAACGTTCAAACACCCATTGTGTTGCTTATACCAAGTTAAACGTTCAAACACCCATTGTGTTGCAAATACCAAGTTAAAAGTTTAAACACCCATCGTGTTGCTTATACCAAGTTAAACGTTCAAACACCCATTGTGTTGCAAATACCAAGTTAAACGTTCAAACACCCATTGTGTTGCCTATATCAAGTTAAACGTTTAAACACCCATCGTGTTGCTTATACCAAGTCAAACGTTTAAACAGCCATCGTGTTGCAAATACCAAGTTAAACGTTTGAACACCCATCGTGTTGCTTATACCAAGTCAAACGTTTAAACAGCCATCGTGTTGCATATACCAAGTTAAACTTTTAAACACCAATTGTATTGCCTGTGACAAGTACAACGTTTAAATACCTATCGAGTTGCCTTTGACAATTACAACGTTTATAGACAAGTTAAACGTTTGAACACCCATCGTGTTGCCTATACCAAGTTAAACGTTTGAACACCCATCGTGTTTCCTATACAAGTTAAACTTTTAAACACCTATTCGTTTTGTTTGTGACAAGTACAACGTTTAAACACCATCATGTTGCCTATGACAAGTACAACGTTTGATGATGAGTTACGACAGCAATGAATGAGACGGACATTGATATCGTAGAAAACGCTCATTTCACTCTGAAAAATCGTATCAACGTAAAACAGACCGTCATTGTTGCTTTTGGTGTACATTCTTACACTATGCAATTCAATCAAAGTTTCACTTAAAATCAGTTTACCTTGCAACAAGGAAACTGAAAATAAAGACATGAAAGACCTATGTACACATGGACAGTCATGTCTTTATAATTTTTGAAAGTCGGACCTTGAACCTCATCATAATATCATATTTATAGTTTAAAAATCAAAGACCTCATTGTGGTTGACATTAATCTTTAGCTTTATATCTGACATGTTTATATCGAACAGTTTGAAAAAAAAACCAATTTATCTTATAAAATAGAACCGAATACATACAGCATTAGCAGCTTCCTTCATGAACTTTTTAGCTGGATCTGGCCAGATGGCTGGTACGGTCAACACCCATTCTACATCACGTGGTTTGATTGCATCGACTTTATTCTTTATATGGTCCTCAAAGTGTGTTCGCAGGAATTTGATGCTTTCTGCAAACACTTTTATGGCTGGCATTTGTAAACCATTTTCTCCTTCCAACATGAAGTCTTTTGATAATTCCTGCATACATAATAAGATATTCTGTATAATTGCTGTTTCGATTAATTAACATTTCAATTGAAATTTTACTTACAAACAGTAGTATCTGTTAAATAATGAAGTACGACGCACTTTAAGTGTTACCATCTGCAGTTTGTCAACCTACACGTTGTATGCTATCATTGTAAATATTTGCATATGAAACATGGAACTTTCATTACTGCTGAGGACAGAGGATAGACAGATCAGTATTATTGCATGTACTAGTATATAACAAACACAATTCGGATTAGTTGAACAATTTCTATTTTTTATTCGGCATTTATTTAATTGAACTGTATGTTTCAAGTTTATTTAACTGAATCATTTAACCTGTATGTTTCAAGAACAAAATAACAAAAAACATAATTACATCCGCCTTCAGTTAAAATATGTCTCCATGTAGCAGAATAAGCTACTACATTTGTGTATACATAAGTACAAAATACCTCTTTGCCATAAAGCTGCATTTTGAATCTTCTGAAAAAATACCAGTCACCATGTTCTTCCTCTTGTGCTAGTTCTGTGTATTTATCTTCTGCTTCTCCACCGAAGGAATCAAAGTTTTGTTCAGGGTCAAACAAAATACATGACGGTGTCTTGAGGGAGAGCCCCGGTTGTGAACCCATACTCCAGTGACAACCGGCTACTTTGGAGGGATCATCTTTGTAATCATTTCTATTTCCAAAAGCATACCCAGAAAACGTTGTACCGAAGTCTATAGCTGCTACGAACAGAGACTCCGAGATTGTTTCACCAGCGGCCATACCAGTGTACTGCTACGTCTACAATCAAATGAAATCAAACCATATCAAAAAGCTTTATTCATAATTTAAGGGCCCATAAAGAGCATGAATCAACACAAATCACAAAGTTCATAAAATATCCACACAAACGACACATGCAATAATATCAATCAAATATTTTAATTTCATGGCTTCTATCCAGCATTATACAATAAAAGATGACTTTTAAAAGTCATACATATTGAGAAATGTTAAAAAAAAAATAAAAAAATGAAGAATTTTGTACGATGATTCAATCGAAGTTATTTAGAAATGCTAGAAAATATTTTTTGTTGAAATTCTAAACATATCCATATTGCATTATGCATGCGTTAACATTAGATGAAATTATTCAAATTAAAATTGTGATATTGTCTTAACAAATAAAATGACGAATTAAATATGTTGTTTCAATTTTCTGTATAATGCATTAATTGTTATAATTCGAATTTTATTTTCAAGATAATAGTCAGCAATATTACGTTAATACAAACGCCACAGTCGTTTGAGTACTTAAGTGATTTTTACTGTTTTATAATTTTCCTTGAACATTATATTATGAATTTTAAAGTTTCTTTTTTTTATTTTTTTTATTTTTAGATATCGGAAGATGTGGTGATAGTGCCAATGAGACAACTCTCCATCCAAATAACAATTTATAAAAGTAAACCATTATAGGTCAATGTACGGCCTTCAATACGGAGCCTTGTCTCACACCGAACAAAAAACTATAAAGGGCCCCAGAATTACTAGTGTAAAACCATTCAAACGGGAAAACCTATCTATATAAAAAACGAGAAACGAGAAACACGTATAAATAACATAAACAAAGACAACTACTGTACATCAGATTCCTGACTTAGGACAGGTGCAAACATTTGCAGCGGGATTAAACGTTTTAATGGTACCAAACCTCCTTCCTTTTTCTGAAACAATAGCATAACATCACAACATAGAAAACCACACGATAAAATATCAATTGAAAGGCTTTATTAACTCAATCAAAAAAACGTAAATTTTTTTGGTTTATTTTTCTTTATTAAAAGCGATTTAAAAATCATTTTCAATAAAATAAACTAAATTAAAACAATGAATAATCATCTAATACTTTATTTATTATTTTTTTAGAACAAAAAGAAAACTCCTATATATAGGGCAGACTTTCAATCCCTGGATGTAAGTAAACTGCAAAGAAGTCTCTTGCATTACTATATACTTTGTATATATATATACATGTATGTGTGTGAAATAAATAATTGTCATTTCTGGTGTAATACCAGTTAAGATCCTTGGAAATACATATAACAAAAGAAAGGATATTGCAATGCATATTCAGAAATATTTAGAAAATTCAGTCTAGACTTCGCCGTTAAAAAACCTAATATGACTAGTTATATTAAAAACAATACATTCGGATTGAAGTGTTGTTTACTATGGAAACATGGGAAATGGATTATCTAAAAGCGCTTACTTCTTTCAAATCACAAAAAAAGTCTTATAATTATTTGGTTTCTAATAATCGACTTGTATTCGTTTGTAAACAAAAATGCATAAGTAAAACTCTCCTGACTGCAAAAATGATGAACCTGTGAAAATTTGTAAATACAGACAGTTTAACCTTCTTTTTATTGGAATGAATGACGCATACATTTATAACTTTCGATATTAAAAAAAAAGTTGCTTTGTCATATTATTACATGTGTTTAAACACATTTTAGCGACTATTTGAATTATGTAGATTTCAAACTATATCAATCAGTATATACCTGTATTTCAGGGGGCTGGAATCTTGTGTATTTTTGGGTTGTCACCAAATCAACAACAAGGAAGCTAATTGTTCACGTGATACAAACGTCATTGATCTAAAAAAAATACTGGTGTCTTATCAGAAATACAATAGAGAGTTATATAGTGTGTATTGACGCATTGAATCTGCTCCGTAAAATAAAACGGTAAGGTATTTTAAGATATCTCATTTCTGAACATAATTTCTGAATACATTGGTTTTCAATATCGAATATATCTGAATATATTTGAAGAGCTGCTGATTAAAAACAAAATAATATAATCAAAGGTAATGTTAACCCATGATGGTTTTATATGTATGTGACTATAATGTCATCACTATGATAAAATTTCTACACATCATTTCGTAGTGACACATATTTTTATTGAATGTAAAAAAAATGCAGTTGTTTAACCATGTTAAATGCATATGTAATAATAGATTTATAATGAAGTTGAAACTGAAACTGAAAGTAGACACTTCCCAGAAAGTCATATTTGATCATATTTGACATATTTATACAACTTACTCTGGAAAATTCCTCCCTCGCACCTTGCCAAAAAAAACTTCACAGGGACATTATGCATCATTACTTGTTTGTAATATAGTAGTTTATGAAAACTTTCAACAATTAATGAATGGTTTTACACTAGTAATTTTGGGGCCCTTTATAGCTTGTTGTTTAAAATTGGTGTGAGCCAAGGCTCCGTGTTAAACATGTTAAAGGCCGTACATTGACCTATAATGGTTTACTTTTTAAAAATTGTTATTTGGATGGAGAGTTGTCTCATTGGCACTCACACCACATCTTCCTACATCTAAGTAAAATAATCAAATTACCTTTTTTTTAAAGATGAAAACGGTAGGTAGGTAAGAAATGTCATTTCCAAAAGCCTGAATTGTATTTCATCATCATCAACCATTGGGGGATCCGGTTGGGGGGGGGGGGGGGGGGTCCAGGGGTTGGAACCCCCCCTTTTTTTTTGGCCGATCAATGCATTTGAATTGGGACATATAGTTGGACCCCCCCTTTTTTTTGTCCTGGGTTGGGAACCTCCCTTTTTTTAAATGGTAGGATCCGCCCATGTCAACAGCAGTCGAGGACTAATTTTTGATAAAGATATCAAAACGACATTCAAGACAAAAATAGGTATAAAATAACAGGGGACAGTAAAACCCCATAAGTCGCAGAAAATTAATCAACACAATGACCATAAGAAAAAAGTCAAAAAAACACTACAAATAAATTGTAAGAACAAAATCCTTCATGGCATGTTCTATTCCAGAGGCGGATTTAGGGGGGGGGGCACTCTTTTTGGGAACAAATTTAGTTGCTTATATAGGGAATCACTGAAGCGTGATTGGAGCGGGCTCCCTCTTAGGCACTCAAGTGGGCCCCCACTTATGAATATTTCTATAGATCCGCTAGTGTATTCTCATTTTAACATGTTAGGCATTTAATATCTACATATTTTACACTGAGCGTTAACGTTAGTCTATTTTATACAGTATCGTTATAGGTCGAAGCGTACAAAATACATGCAAGCACCTAAAAAATATATATTTTATCAGAATAAAAATGAAAATAATTACGAGAATGTAAACAGTAAGTTTGTGTGCATGTATTTAACATATTTTGTGATGATTAGGACGTCATGTAAGAATACAGAGATAAGCAACACGAACCGGGGTTATTACGGATGCTTCAGAGGTTTGATAATATAGAAAATTCTTGCACCTATATTGACTATCCTCGTTGTGATCCTTATAAGATACAGTTATGAATTATATATACAGTGGTCTGACATCGTTAATTCGTCCTGAACATGCATGAAATATTTGCCACTGGACGTTAAGCAACCAACAATATCAATCAACTGACACCGTTAACAACAAATCGGAACATGTTTCTTGTCTAGCTTTCACCAGGACAAACTCACAACCTATCCATGTATAAATGCAGATTCCCTACATCAAAAAACGAATGAGAAAAAAAACCCAAAGTAATATGCTGTTTGTTGTTGCTGTTGTATTTGTTTCAGAACAGAGATAGTATTAATAAGACAACCCTGTTACGACTAGACAACCCCACAGCTAGATATATTGAAAACAAATGCTGAATGAACCCCAAAATTAAGGGATGTAATCAAGCGTTCCGAACGTATAAGCTTATTTTGTCAAAAAGTGGCATTCGTAGTGTTTTATGGCAAGTATAAATCTGGTGATTAGAGAGATTTAAATATTATTAATCGTTGTTTGCCAAACTATTATATCTAGTACGATGCATCTGTTGTTGTTTATATATATTATCCTTCAATTTTATAGGATCGACATAAAACATAAGATGATAATTGAAACTGAAAACTAAAAAAGAGATGGCTAATAGTTATGAAACTATATCTGATTCTTTGTTGGTGGCGGCCATTGATTTTGGTACGACCTTTTCTGGGTATGCATTTGCCTTTAAGAGTGACTATAAAGAAGATCCTCTGAAAATATCCGGGTTTACATGGACATTAGGTTCTCAGGCAGGACTTTCTCTGAAGACTCCAACATGTGTATTGTTTAATGCCAGAGGTGATTTTGATTCGTTTGGAGCAGAGGCTGAGGAAAAGTATACAGCACTTGCAGAAAGTGAGGATCATCACAGTTGGTACTTTTTCAGCAGGTTTAAAATGCAGTTGTACAAAAATCATGTACGTAAACTATGTATACTGTAAGGGGTCAACCAACTAGGACCAAAACGCATAAACTAAAACCCTTATTATAATAAGTCATACGTTGATGCTGGTTTGCCTTCTTTTTCACATTTCATTGCATTTCCTTTTTATTTTTTACCTTTTAACTTATGAGAAGATGCCACAATATTTTTTTCAAATCGTTCTTTTTTTAGATTATTGTGTGTTTTTCATATTTTGTAAACAGTATGACCATATAAGAAAGCCTTAAACCAATATCAAAATGGAAAAAAAAACGTGCAGATTTTCAACCTAGTGAATTTAGATTAGTATAACACCTTAACAATTAATATAAGTACAAAATATACCTGTTTTTCCTTGAAGGAGATACCACGTAATCTTACAATAGAAGATGACCAAGGAAAACATCTGGAAGCTATAAAAGTCATTTCAAAAAGTATCAACTATCTACGGGGACATTTAATGGAACAAATAGTCAAGAGAGATATCCAGATTAAAAAGACGGAGATCACATGGGTTCTAACCGTGCCTGCTATCTGGTCAGATCCAGCCAAACAGTTCATGAGGGAAGCTGCTGTGGAGGTCATTAATTTATACGTTGTCATAATATACCATTTGTCAATAAGTAGTTGCAAAGACTTGGGTGGGGTAGGGGTTCTAACTATGTAATGAGTGGTAAGGTGTGAGCTGCAGGAACAGGTAACTTTTCCAGGTTATCGATATTATAAGAATGATCATATATATAATAAGAAGATGAACTATAATAGGTGACACAATTACTGATTGAATAATAAAAAGGCAGGATGACAATTTATGTAAAAAAAATGTCAGGATAAACTAATAAAAAAAAAGAGGCAGGACCGAATAGAGTGAAAAAATAAAAAAAAAAGATTGCAATTTTAAAATGCAGGACAACATTTTTCATCCAAGCCCCCTTTAAATTCCAATTTTAGCTCCCTTACATGTTTAGGATTGTGTTCAAGTTCTATAACGAGTGTATTTTATCAAAACATGCCTTCATAGATTCTATAAACTCTATTTTACAGTCAGCAGGGTTAAAGAACATCACTTGTTCGACCTGTTAGTCAAATGCGTTTTGTTTAAATATACCTTTTCACTTTTTTTGGTCTTCTGGAAAATGTTGTTTGTGCTGTATTTAGACCCTTCTACAACGAAATTTGTTTTACATGCACACGTAAAAAAATAGCGGTTTTTATCCAACGCAATCATAGGTTTGAACGTAGTTTTCAATTTAGACTTGTTTATATATATATATCAGCTACTTTTGCATTTTTTCACAGTAGCATGGGTTCGAATCCCGGCGAGGGAAGAACCAAAAATTTGCGAAAGCAAATTTACTGATCTATCATTGTTGGGTTGATGTTTAGACGAGTTGTATATATATTTATATAGTCTAGTCAGTGACAACTCTACTCTACGCAAATTTTTGGTTCTTCCCTCGCCGGGATTCGAACCCATGCTACTGTGATATCGTGACACCAAATCGCCTGCACTGCAGCCGTCCCGCTAGACCACACGACCACCTGGGCTCTCAAAAAAAGAGCTTTCGCTGGCCGTGTGTTACCTTTCCACGTCAGTTTTAATCTAGCGGCGTACTGCAGTACATGATATATAAGGCATGAAGATGTTATTGTTACAGATCAGCTAAATTATCTATAGTAAAGGATCCTACAAATTAATGTAATATACAGTCACAGAAAATAATTATATTTATAAGTACGTCTGAGTCAGTGACAACTCTACAACAGATGTATCCATCGGATCGCCATCAATGATGGTGATACATGGCTGTGTACATAATGTATATACAACTCGTCTAAACATCAACCCAACAATGTTAGATGTATATATATACACTGCTAGTAATGTATAGAATTCTTCTAAATTGACCATGATACTAGTTTGGTTTTGTTAAAGGTCATTTGTTTGTTTTATGTGTTTTTTTATTGGGCGAGAGGTTTCTGGATAATTGATTATTTTCAAAAAATGTAACATTATACTAGCATTACTTTACAATACATATATAATAGTACAGTGTGTTTAAATAGTTGATAACGTTTAATCCACATGTTCAATGTGGTGGAAGCTCTTCAAAATCATTAGTTTAATCGTTGAGATATTCTTTATTTACAGGGAGGAATTCCCAACAGTCAGTTGATGTTAGCCTTGGAACCAGAAGCTGCTTCTATCTATTGCAAACATCTTCCTACTGAACGTTTAGATTCTGGTGGGAAATCAGCACTGGGAGCGTTCTCACCAGGCACAAAATATCTTATACTTGATGCTGGGGGTATGTTAACTTTAAAGTTTATTATGAAGCGTATCTCAAATATGGGAATCTAGAGGTATCGTGTCAAAAAGTGTATTTTAACTGAGTTAAACATCGTCAAAAAACGATACTATACATGTACCCTCTCCACCCTTATAATTTACATAGATTTTTTTAAATGCAGCTAATATTATTTATGGACTTTTTGAAAGATGAACGTTTTAAAACATCTATATCCGAATGAGTTTCCCCTAATTGAAGTCTATTTGAAAACTGTTATAAACAATGGTTATAATATTTGTTCCTATATATTGAAGTTTAGAGTTTAAAGAAAGATAAAAGAGGCGAAATATATCTAAAGGACACTCAATATCATAAACTGACATCTCCATGACAAAAACAAACATTAAAAACGACTAAAATACAAAAGTACAAGAAACTAGATTGAGCAACACGAGCCCCTCTAAAACCTGGTTGTAATATCAAGTGACCAAGAAGGGTACCATACTACGCGTATCCTGTCCTACATATGGCCCCGTCGTTTTACTCGTGTAAATACACACTTCATGAAGAATGTTACATTCGAAGAAAAGAGGAGATTTTGGTCGCGATTTGAAAGGATTACTTCCAACTTCACCACTTGAAACACTTGATTTAATAGTTTTCCTGTAAGCAGCAACTTTCCATAGAGGAATCATAATATGTAACACAAGTTCTTGAATATCTTATCAGCTGGGAGATATATAATCTATATGCAGTTGCTAAATAAAAACAGTTCACAATTGCAAAGCTGAAATCATCTTTTTTTAAGGTTTGTTGTCAAACGATCCCCATTGACAATTTCTAGATAATGTCAATATACGAAGTAGACTATTTTGTAATTTTTGTATCCTTTATTATTGGCTATTACAAGTTCCATGGGATGAAGATGGTTACAACATAGTCATAATTATTAATTAAGAGGATATGGTCTGTGATGTGACACGCGAAGTTAAAGGATAACACTAGCTTCTTTTTGTTATTTTTAAGCTCCTGTATGAAGTATACCTCATATAAACAAAATAAACAATTCGAAAAGAAGATTAGCATATATATAAGAAGAATATGTGGTATGAGTACCAATTAGACTACTCTCTATCAAAGTCATAATTTATAAATGTAAACCATTATAGGTCAAAGTACGGTTTTCAACCAGGAGCCTTGGCATACACTGAACAGCAAGCTGTAATGTGTTAAATTTTAAAGTTTAAATCAAGCAATAATGCGATTTGATTATATCTGTTTTAGAGTATTCTTTGCTTGAATCAGTAGTTTTCACAAAGTATGATTTCTATCTCCCTAAAACAAGACATATGGATCTACGTTTTAAGCTCGGAATTGAGTATACTTGTGTACATTATTGAAAAGTCCAATGCTTTTATGCTATTTTTGATGGAAAGAGACATGTATGAACTCTAACAGACCTTTAATAGTTTGAGTCCATATCCGGTTCAAACCGCCTCTAGAGTAGATAAAGTTCGCAATAACAATGAAACCATTAATTGTTGATGTATATAGGTGAGAAAGAGGTTTATGGGAGCACTTAGAAGACCCGGAAATATAACGTAGCTTGTAAGGATGAATGTAGACCCGGCCCCTCATTTTGGGTTGATTCTAAAGAAACATAGGATAGATCAATGACCATTCTGGTTTTCTCTTTTGGAAGTGTCACGGTGGTAAATATGTTGTGTTTCCAAGTGAATTTTCAATACATAATTCCTTAAATAATAAAATCCATTATCAAGCAATTAATGAGATGTGATTTACACAAACACATGGTGTTGTTTGTGGCTCCGTCCGGTCAACAACATTTGTTCCGTTTTGGTAAGACAGGTGCTTGGCAACATTTGGATCTTTATAAGTCAATGCATCATGATATGTGTAATCATAGACCCATTGGTATTCAGTTTTAAGTTTTAATTTCTATAAAAAAAAAAAAAAAAAAACCACACACACTGCCTAAACCAATTCGGAAAGAATATCAAGTCTTCTTCTCCGCGTTTAGTGAATTGACTGGTATAATCCTCGGATGAATCCATCAGTATTTTACAGGTGAGTTTCTAATGGACGAATTTAGACTCACGACTTCTGGTGCCTTTCGATAACACATTTCACATAGAAGTGTTATTGACAATGTGCAGGTCCAAGTAAAAAGTGGCTAGCCGGATACGATAATTTAAAAATAGAAAATATCCTATGCTAGCCGGATAATATAAATTTTAGAAAAAAAAATATGATCAGATGACCCGGTCTGAATTGATTAGCTATACTAATTTTTTTTTGTCAGTCCGCCAAGCTTGAAATGCATCTCAATTATGAATTTACCAGTTTTTAAACCTACATTGATGTTTTTCTTCGCAGGTGGTACGGTTGATATTACTGTCCAGGAAGTTCAAACGGATGGATCCATTAAACAACTGTATATGGCCAATGGGGGTGACTGGGGAGGAACTAAAGTGGACCAGGCGTTTGATGAATACATGATGGAGCTGGCAGGACCTGCGACTGTTTACAAATTTCGGGATGAAGATAAAGCTGGGCACTTGGACCTTTGCAGAGAATTTGAAATCAAGAAGCGTAACATCCAACCAGACCAAACGTCGAAAGTAACATTCAGAGTTCCTAGCACTTTAAGCGAAATATTCAAAAGGGAAGAAGGTACAGATTTTAAACAGTCCGTGTCTTCATCTAAGCGAGTAACATGGGTGGGTGACAAACTGCGTGTTGATGCAGCTTTGGCGCAAGGATTTTTCGATTCAACCTGTCAACATATTGTTCAGCATTTGAAAGGCATATTTAAAGAAGAAAAAGTAAGAGGAACAAATACAATACTAATGGTTGGTGGGTTTTCCGATTCTCCAATGCTTCGAAAAGCTGTTGAAGTAAGCTTTCCAGATAAAAATATAATTATACCACACGAGGCTGGTTTAGCGGTATTGAAAGGAGCGGTTCAATACGGTTATGAACCAAGAATTATATCTACGCGGGTTTGTAAGTTCACATATGGAGTTCGGACAATGTCCAGGTTCAAGGAAGGTATTGATCCTGAAAGCAAAAGAAAAATGGTAGAAGGAACCGCAAGGTGTAACGATTCTTTCAGTAGACATGTAGAAATTGGACAAGCTGTACATATCAATGAAGCAACGGAAGAAAAGATGTATTATCCGTTGCATTCTAAACAGACAAGTATGCTGATATCCATTTATACCTCAACAGATAAGAAGCCACGGTACACAGATGACCCCTCATGTGCCTATCTGGGAGAACTCACTGTACATATGCCAGACACTCGTAAAGGAAAGGACCGTGAGGTATCAGTTCAGCTAACTTTTGGAGGTACAGAAATAGAAGTGAAAGCCACGAATACAGGAACTGGAGAAGAAACTAAAGCCCGTCTTAATTTCCTGCGGTAGGCAAATTACTGTGATGTTTATGAATATTTAAGTTGTGTTGTACATTTTAAACTATGACAAAGAACTCGGATGTACATTGTAATCATTTAACTGAAGTAATGTCTTAATAGTAAATATATGCATATTGATTTTAGTTGTTTGCATTTCCTATTTTGTCAACTTCTATGAAACTGCAAGGTGTTATTTACTTGGAATAGTAAAATGTATTTGTTACCGGATTACCACCCAACTATCCTTGATTTTATCTGAATGATCACAAAATGCATACTAAGGAGAATGTACAGTTAAACAGTAAGAGACATCTTTAAATTGTATAATGTCGCGACTGAACATGACGAAACCATAGCCACATACAAAGTCAATGCATCAACTATAAACACTGATACAAGTAATGGTTTCTACGTTTGGCTTCTGTATTACCCGCCGTACTTCACATTAGAATATATATATTCATTTATACATAGCTATACTATATAATCTGATCAGCACAACAACAAAGGGTGGTGTTGTAAAGTAAAACAAAAACATGTAACAATATCAATTATATGGTAATTTTTACAAATTCAATATTTGCAAAAGTATAAATTATTCGAAAAACTTGGAATGTTTTCCCAAGGGATAGATAACCGTATTTGTATTTGGCACAACCTTTTGAAATTGTGTGTCCTCAATGCTCTTTAACTTTATAAGTTTTTTGGCTTTCTAGTTATTTTTATCTGAGCGTCACTGGTGAGTCTTGTGTAGACGAAACGTGCGTCTAGCGTATCAAATTATAAACCTGGTATCTTTGATAACTATTAATACCTCTATGTTAGGCAACTACATGTAGCAGCCAGATGTTTATTTCGTCTCTAGAGATTCGACTTACAATGAAATATGTGTGTGTGTGTGAGTGTGTGTAAAGCTATAGCATAGAAACCTGAGAAAACCCAAAATTTCTTTGGTTCTACTGTAGAGCAGAATTGCAGGCTATATGTAAAATGATCATCATCTTGACATAGTTATCCATTTTTATCTCAGGACTTGAAATATACAAAATCGTGTTGCTCGTTTGAATTTCGCAGGTGGGATTTAATCGGTCAAAAGAAGGACGCGAATTTCAAATTTAGAGTGACTTACTATACACGTTGAATACAAATATAGGAATACATGTATTTCCTTATATGTAAAGCTAAAACCTTTATTCTTGCAATTACATCAAGTAGAACTATCAAAAGTTTTCAAATAAAATCAAGGAATAATTACAGTGTTCTATGTACAATGTTTGAAAAGGCATTTTATGCTGCAAATGCACCAGTTGTTAAGCATTTAGCGTAGGAAATTAAGTTTAGCTATTGTTTCTTCTCCAGTGCCCTTATTAGTGGCTTTAACTTCTACTTCTGTCCCACCGAAGGTAAGTTGGACCGATACTTTTCGGTTTTTCCCTCCTCGCGTATCTGGCATATTGACAGTGAGTTCCCCTAGATATCTACAGGACGGATCATCTGTGTAACGTGGATCTTTCTCTGTCGAGGTGTAAATTGGGACAGACATCCCCGTTTGGTCGGAATATAATGGGTAATACACGTGTTCTTCGAAAGCTTCGTTTATATCGACAGCCTGTCCTATCTCAACATGCTTGCTAAAACAATCTCGACATTTAATAGTTCCTTCTGCATCGAATTTCTTACTTTCTGGATCACCTTTTTTAAAGTTTCTATTTGTTTGCACGCCATAGGTTACTTTACAAATACGCGTGGATATAATTCTTGGTTCGTATCCATACTGTACTGCCCCTTTTAAGACGGCTAAACCCGACTCCTGAGGAATGATAATAGTTTTCCCAGGAAATCCCTTTTCAACTGCATCCCTCAACATCGGCGATTCTGAGAATCCACCAACCATTAGGATCGTGTTTGTACCTCTAACTTTCGCCTCGTCGAATATACCATTTAAATGTTGGATTATATGCTGACACGCGTTATCAAAGAAACCTCGGGCCACATCTGGATCAACCCGTAGTTTATCTCCAACCCATCGTACTTTCTTTGACGACGCCAACGATTCTCGAAAATCAGTTCCCTTTTCTCTCTCAAATATTTCACTTAAAGTAATCGGCACTTTAAATGTAACTTTTGATGTCTGATCTGGTTTAATTTGACGCTTCTTGATTTCAATTTCTCTACACAAGTCTAGATGGCCAGCTTTATCTTCATCACGGAACTTGTAAACCGTCTCCGGTCCTGCAAGCTCCATCAAATATTCTTCAAACGCCTGGTCAACCTTAGTTCCACCCCAGTCACCACCATTGGCCATATAAAGTTGTTTAATGGTCCCATCAGTTTGTACCTCCTGTACTGTGATATCAACTGTTCCACCTGTAAACGAAAGTTAAAAGGCATTTAAATAAATATATACATTTTCAATGTAGACTTGGTTGACCTTGTCGATCGTCACGATGGTATAGTTTCATTACATGTACTATTATCTTTGAATTATCTTTAGATCTTTTAGAATCTTTAAAACTTCATTTTAAATAATACAGCCAAGAATAAGTATACGATTTTTATTAGTCTTAAATCATACAATTGGATTGTTACTCAATAAACAAACAAACAATCATATAAGTAATAAACGATACAAACAAACAAACAAACATATAAGTAATTAACGATAGACAGAAAACAATACAAACTTTAAGCATTGACCATGACCGTTATATCACAGATGTTTGCCACTAAATATTGTCAATTTACCTCCAGCATCCAATATAAGGTATTTGGTCCCTGGAGAGAACGCTCCCAGGGCAGACTTTGCTCCAGCTGCTAACCGTTCTACGGGAAGATGTTTGCAATAGATAGAAGCAGCTTCTGGTTCCAATGCCAACATCAACTGACTGTTGGGAATTCCCCCCTGTAAGCATTAAATGGAAAAATAAATAATAGAATAAAAATAACCAGATGCTCCACAGGGCGCAGCTTTATACGACCGAAGAGGTTGAACTCGGAACGGTTGGCCCAAGTATGGACACAACATTCAAGCTGGATTCAGCTCTAAATTTGGATTGTGATTAAGCAGTTGACACAGCATAGGTTTTTGACACAGAATGAATGTGGTCTAATGAACTTAAGGATTATGTACCCTTGTGTTGATTCAATGCTAAACATATGGAAATTTTATAGAAAATCCACAGCCTTTATCCTAGCACTCTCATATTTGACAATTTGATGACTGATAGATATAGGATTATTGCATGTAGTGCTAGCATTAATTTCCTTAAAACAAGTTTATCAATGTAGTTATTGGTTAAAACAAATAAAAATATCATGGACCAAATCAAGTACACCTTTTAGGTTGCGCTCGACTTTAGTGACTCAACACGAAGTATTTTGGAATTTACAGGTTGGTTTGAACTTTTTGTAAAAATTAAACACTAGCACATCATAGAAAAGCAAGTGAGTAATCTATGTTTCAAATTTTATAACACAAATCTCTGTATTAAAGGCTGTGGATTTTCTATAAAAATCTTGGTTTATTTGTCACAAAGTACTCTTTTTATATTAAATGAAATGAAACAGTAAATAATAATGCTTTGCATCAAGTTTCCCCTTGGTGTATGTACAAAATGGCCTATCTCTATTATTCATTATATCTGTAGTTTTGATACAATTGAAGTTTGAAAAATTCGTACAAAAATGGCTACAGAAGGGGTCATAAACCTTAAAGTCATATGTAACGAGTGAGTGGTGAAAAATAATGTTTATCCAATTCTTGAACCAATGCATGTATATATCATAAACTTAGTCCTCTGAGCACGATTTTCTCATTTTTTACGCAAATAAATCGTATAATCGTCAATTTTTTTTCTCTCTCTGTCTGTTATGATTTAACAAATATGGCTGCTCATTAAATGCCGTGTTTTGAAGCCGAAGTTTACCGATTGTCACCTTATAGTAACTGTATAAAACAAATAACAAAAAGCACGGGTATTGAGCACGTGTTTAACATGTATAATCAGATAATTGTTTATTTTAATGACAGATCCATGCGTATTGCGATCACCGGATTTTAACGAAGAGGGTTACGCTCAGGTCACTATGCATACGGAAAATATGTCGGCGAATTGCTTCCTGGAAGGAAGCTTTTACAAATAAGTAAACTCCTTCTAAATGTGGACAAATTAAAGAATTTTTCTCAGAAAAAAATATACGTACATAAGTTGTATAATGAAAACTATCCATTTAGTTATAAAAAAAAAAACATATGCATATTTTTTTTAATTTGTCAGAGGTTTCTTATGATTTTAAAAACTTTTTTTTGCCTTTGAGCAATTCACTATGCTGTTGGATATTAATCCTCTCAAAAAAAATGTTTAAAGAAATTTTCTTTTTATTTATGAAATCTGAAATGAGAAAAATTGCCCCCTTTTTTTTTCACACCCCCCTTTCCCTTATTCCAAAACTGATCTCAATTCAAATTTCTAATGGAGTTTGCAACAATAACTACTCATTTAAATACATCATAAAATATTAAAATGTAAAAAAAAAAGTGCTTGTAATCACTGAATGGTAAAGATTGTTTTAATTTATTAGTTGGTAGTAAAAGTGAATATACATTGTATATTGTATAAAACAATGATTTAAGTTGATTCAACTACTATTCTGGACAAAGAGAGATAACTCCAATTTTCAAAGAATATTTCATAAAAAAATTCTTGCTATTGCGCAATATTATGCAATTAGATATTTCTTACTATTGCGCAATACTGTGCAATTGAAGAATTCTTGCTTATTGCACAATACTGTGCAATTGAAGATTTTTTGCTATTGTGCAATACTGTGCAATTGAAAATTTCTTGCTATTGCACAATACTGTGCAATTGAAATTTTTTTGCTATTGCACAATACTTAATATAATAATTTTGGACCACGATTTGGACCAACTTGAAAACTGGGCCCATAATCAAAAATCTAAGTACACTGTCATGTTTAGATTCAGCATATCAAAGAACCCCAAGAATTCAATTTTTGTTAAAATCAAGCTAAGTTTAATTTTGGACCCTTTGGACCTTAATGTAGACCAATTTGAAAACAGGACCAAAAATTAAGAATCTGAATACACAGTTAGATTTGGCATTTCAAAGAACCCCAATAATTCATTTTTTGATGAAATCAAACAAAGTTTAATTTTGGACCCTTTTGGCCCCTAATTTGTTGGGACCAAAACTCCATAAATCAATCCAAACTTTCCATTTGTGGTCATAAACCTTGTGTTAAAATTTCATAGATTTCTATTAACTTATACTAAAGTTATTGTGCAAAAACCAAGTAAAATGCATATTTGGGACATGTTTTGGCCCCTAATTCCTAAACTGTTAAGGCTAAAACTCCCAAAATCAATCCCAACCTTTCTTTTGTGGTCATAGACCTTATGTTAAAATTTCATAGATTTCTGTTCACTTAAACTAAAGTTATTGTGCGAAAACCAAGAAAATGCTTATTTGGGCCCTTTTTGGCCCCTATTTCCTAAACTGTTGGGACCAAAACACCCAAACGCAATCCCAACCTTCTTTTTATGGTCATAGACCTTATGTTAAAATTTCATAGATTTCTGTTCACTTAAACTAAAGTCATTGTGCGAAAACCAAGAAAATGCTTATTTGGGCCCTTTTTGGCCCCTATTTCCTAAACTGTTGGGACCAAAACACCCAAACTCAATCCCAACCTTCTTTTGATGGTCATAAACCTTGTGTTTCAATTTCATAGATTTCTATTTACTTTTACTGTCTAAAGTTAGAGTGAAAACCAAATGTCTTCGGACGACGACGACGACGACGACGGACGACGACCATGATGACGACGCCAACGTGATACCAATATACGACCGAAAAAATTCAATTTTTGCGTGCGGTCGTATAAAAATAAACAAGAATTCGATAATAAGCATTTTTCCAAATATTGGAATAGGTTTCGACAAATCTGAAAAATCTCACACGACGAGTTTGAAGAATTGATCAATGCGGTCTAAAAAGCTGGGCCGACCTTACATATTGACCATTCAGGTGTCGAAATATTTTGACTGGCCAAAGATATTAACATATATTACGGATTACAAATGTGTCGAGGTTTGTGATTGGATAACAACACAGAGATGTCAGTATATATTCAGGAAACTGCCGGGGTATATACGACGTTTTTATCCCCAATTGGAACCTCAAAAACGTCATCATAACACCGGTTACTATGTGACGTAGTCAAAAGCTATCAGACTGTCAGAGGCTCACAGAGGGAAAATAATGACGTGCTTCAGTCAATAATACATTTTTGATACAAAATCACGCATTTTACACTTTTATAACTTAAATTTAATGTTAAAAGTGTTATTATAAATTATTACATACACGATAAAATTATGTTCACAGCAAATTAGAAAATCATTCACGTATGCCGAACATATCAGGTTGGGTTTTTCAATATATATATGTGTTGTCAACAAATACCTGCACTGGAAAATAACATTACGTCAGGGGTAATCCGTAATATATGTGTAATTCAGGTCTCAGAAAGGGTATATACTGTGACATTCCCGGCTTAGGGTTTATATCCCCTTCGCCTTCGGCTCTAAGCCGGGAATGTCACAGTATATACCCTGTCTGAGACCTGAATAACATATAATGGGGTGTCCAAATATCGGAACTGACCCAAGACATAAATAGCTTCTAACACTAAATGTTTTTTTAAACATACCGTTACAGCAGCTTCTCTCATGAACTGTTTGGCCGGATCCGACCATATGGCTGGTACTGTAAGAACCCATGTGATCTCAGTCTTCTTCACGGGCAGGTCTTTTTTTGCAATCTGTTTCATCAAATGGTCTCTCAGGTAATTTATACATGCTGAAATTACCTTCCCAGCAGGCAAGTGTTTACCCTTATCATCCTCAATTGTTAGGTCACGTGGTATTTCCTGGAACAATCGGAAATCACAAACTTAATCAATATTATATATAAGTATTCATTTTCTGTTAAATCATATGTAAAAAGAATGATAGTACTCATATATGGAGGACTTTTAAATTATAATTCAATAATATATGAATGCGCATTCTGTTTCCATTGAACGCTATTATGCTTTTAATATATTTTGATTGCGCGGCACATGCATTGAATGATAGTAAAAGCAGCAGACAGAAAAAAAATAACAAATCGCAAAAAAAATGTGTTTTGTATGAACATGATGAATATACAAATCTGTACATATTAATATATTATAAATACAAAGTCTATGATTGAAAGTATAGTAAAAATTATTACACAATTTTCCATACGTCAAGATATGTCAGAGTGCCATGCTGCTTTGATTTTTTTTTAACTGATAAATGTTTTCTGCAGAATAAACTTCAGATATATACGAATTCGTTTGAACATGTTTAAGGGATCTTTGGATATTAAACATGAAAAAACGATTGTAAATATTTTTTTTAAAAGGGGGGATTTTAAAAGTACATAACAAAATACACCTTTAAATTTAAAAAATATGACTTTCACATACATGATTTCTGTACAATTGCATTTTAAATCTGCGGAAGAAGTACCAGTTTTCATGAGCTTCATCTTCTGCCAAAGTTGTGTACTTTTCTTCAGCTTCGGCTCCAAAGGAATGAAAATCTCCATTGTGATCAAACAGGACACAGGTTGGCGTCTTCAGTGAAAGTCCTGCCGTTGATCCCAATGTCCATGTGTATCCAGATATCTTTAATGGATCTTCTTTGAAATCACCCTTAAAGGCAAAAGCATATCCAGAAAAGGTTGTACCAAAATCAATAGCGGCCACTAAAAGCGGATCTGACACCGTTTCCGCACAAGCCATGCCTGTCACTGTTCTCACGTACTCTTAATACACTGCGTCCAGTTTACTGTGAGAAAAAAATAATTTATGTAATATATGTATTAAGATAAATGAAAAATAAAAGCATATGGCAAGTAAGTTTTTTAAATTCATTTAACCACAAAAAGATGCATATTCTTAATTCAAAGCTATTTATGTGTGTAGTCGGTACTGGTATTTGTCTATTTCAAAGTAAGGAAAATTACCAAGAGTATACCAAAGGATAGTTTAAACATATTTTGTTTGTTTACGTATGTAAAACGGATGAGACACAAGTTAATCAAACTTATATATGTATACGATAAAATTTCCTCAATACATGGATGCATGGAAGTAACAGACAGTTGGCAAAAAATCTAGCTTTTTCCAATATGTTTAAATGTTTTTTTTTAAGTGCTATTGTTTTTTTAATTTTAACAACTTCGTTTAAAACCGAACGTCTTTATAGACTGATCCGAATTATCAAGGTAAGTTTAGCAGACACCTAGTTGTTAACCGAATGAAAGAGACGCAGATCGTTGTCTTGCGTTACTAAAACACCAGTATATGTTTAGGCCCCCGCTGAACAGAGGGGGAATTAAGTTTTCCCGTGTCCGTCTGTACGTCCGAATGTACGTCAACAGGAACGTACGTCCCAAAGTTAGTATCCGTTCTCTGACTTTAGTTTATCTTAACCAAATGTTATTAAACCTAAACAAATGCTTATTACCACAAAACACAGATCGAGTTTGAATTTTGGTGATGTAACTTTAACAGTTATAGAGTTATGCCCCTTTACAAATTGACTTTTTTGTTTCCGTTCTCTAACTTAAGTTTCCTGAGCCAAATATTATGAAACTTATAATACACAAAGCTTATTACCACAAATGCAGATTTAGTTTGACGTTGGAGTTGCATCACTCAAACCGTTCTAGAGTTATGCCCCTTTCCAATTTGGAAAATTACTCAATAGTTTCCGTTCTCTAACTTAAGTTAGCCTCAACCAAATTTTATAAAAAAAAATTGTACGCAATACTCTACACAATACTTATTACCACAAAATAAAAATCAATATTGAATTTTTGTATTGTAACTTTTACTCTAGAGTTATTAGATACACGAAGATATGGTATGAGTGCCAATATGACAACTCTACACCCAAGTCACAGCATGATTTGTAAATAAGAATAAGATTATTTTTTTTAGTTTAAAATCCAAACAATAGGATTGTTACTAAATAAACAAACAAATACAAAACAAAACTAAAATAAAGAAACAGATAGACAGATCTATATCAATATTAATTACAAAACGATAGACATTAAACACTGTATTAAAAGAAAAGCCATTGTAGGTCTTCAACACGGAACCTTTAACATGTTCATGTTAAGTTCACACTGAGCTAGAGGTAGGGTAAATAGCTTTACAAAATTAATGTAAAAAATGCTGAATTTTTCATTTCTGTTCTCCAATTAAAGTTTAATACCTCAGACAACCAAATGTAATGATATTATATGTATACAAATTACAATACTTATTTCCAAAAAACTCAGATCAAGTACAAGTACGATATATACCATGGTTCTTACGAGTTAAGTACAGGTCCATGTAAGAATCAGGCAAACAGTGATAAGTACATGTTGGTAAATTGATCAAATTTCATATTCTAGATATGGATTTACCTTATAAGAACTTGTATATGAAATTCTTTTTTAAAAAAAATAATTTTTTTGTTAAAAATATTCATTTTCAAATTTCCCCTTGATGGCCCCTAAAAATGAGCAAGGAAAACTACAAAAAGGCATGTTTTTAAAGTAATTTATCTTGCTTTAATAATATATTTTTTGTTGCTAGCATATACTTTATATAGAGTTCATATGTATAGTGATATGGAAACAGATAGAGAATTGATTTCAAATATTTTCTCCCCTATATATAGCAACCGTAACCATGGAAATGTGATCAAAATGAATTTTAGAAAAATGCAAATGTCATCTAATTTCATTTGATTTTTTCAGAAACAGCAACAGTCTACACACTTTTATTATATATTTCCTTTTAATAGAAGCCCTATAGAATAAATCGAAACAAAAAAAAGTTCGGAAATATTTCGCTGTTGTAGGTGGCAGCACCATCAAAATCGTCAATTTTCAGTTGTTTTTTTTTTTAATTATTTATGATTTTTACGCCCCATGTTGATCAAATTTAGGTGAAATAATCACTTATGTCATGCCAATTCCTATACATATGATATACCAGGGTTTAAAGGGTAAATATTTTACATTTTGAGTGGAACAATATATAGCTTGTTTGTGTATGATTGGGGAGGAGGGTCGCTTGAACTATTTCCAAGGGGAAAAATGTTATGATTTACATTAGTAATGAGCCAAATTCCACAACAATTGTGTTATTACCTAGCAAGCATCAATGGGGTCTGAATTGATATAAATGAAGGATTTGATTTCTATGAACCGAAGGATGAGTTTGTTTAAATATGTTAATGAGTAAGACACATGGTATATACAATTTGTAATATAAATAAAATGATTGACAGCTTGAAGACTAAATAATTGGAAATTGATCACGTTACAGTTTTATCCAATGAAATGGAAGCTCGCGCAAGTCACTTTAGCGCCTAGTGTACATGTATGATCTTCTGTGGTGTATTTCATTTAATAGAGCCCTGATATTTTCGGAAAGTAAAGAACATGTCGGATTTTCCCGATTTTTTAGTTTTGCGACCCGTGTATGATCGTATGCGCAGGTAATTTCATTTTGTCATCAGAAAGTGAACAAAAATGTCTGATTCAAGCGACAGGGATTACATAATTATTCTAATGACGGTAAGATTTGTTTTGTTTTTTTTGTTGGTTTTCAAGGTATCATACAAATTAATCATATTTTACTGGTTGTTCATGTCATTGAAAAATGCATATTTATACATTTAAAGTTTTCGTACAAACTGCTTTCCTTCCGTTGTTTTATTCTCGAGGTTTTATTAATTCGATAAAATACTACACAGTGGCGGATCCAGGGGGCGTAGATAGTGTACGTCCCCCTATTTGATCGCAAAAAGAATCATGTTTTTTTCACAAATTTTTGTATCCGATATTTATTCCTTTTTCTATAATACCCCCTTTTTAATCGAAATTTAATTGAATTTTCGCAAAGAAATCGGGACTACATTGTAGTATAACATTTTTTTTTAGAACTGAAAGAAGAAACTTAGTATTTTTTTCCAAAATTAAGGAAACTCGTAACAATCCAATATAGTTTGAAAAAGGTTTCTTAAGATGTGGTACAGATGATTTATTGCTTTTTGTTATAAAATGAAAACAAATGAAAATCTTGACCTTTTCCGTTTTTCAGTTTCCTAAATATTTCAGAGGCGGATACCTTTAAAAAAACCAGGTGCTCCGCAGGGTGCAGCTTTATACGACCCCAGTGGTTGAACCCTGAACAGTTGGGGCAAATTTGGTCACAATATTCAAGCTTGATTCTGTCTGAATTTGGATTGTAATCCAATTTTTGACATAATATAGGTTTTTGTCACAAAATTAATGTGGTCAAAGATCTTACAAATCGATTGCACAATCCCCCCCCCCCCCCAACTTTTTGAAACCCCCTTGAAGCAATAACCCTTAAACTCAATCCCATGCTTTCCATTGCAGTATTGAACCTTGTAGTACAATTTCACTTAAATCCATACACTTAAACACAAGTTATTGTCATGATTGTTTGGAAACTAGAAACATGCTTCTTTTTGGCCCTTTTTTGGTCCCTAATTCCTACATATTTTGGGCAATTAACCCAAAACTTAATCCCAGCCTCCCCTTTGTTATATGGTACATTGTGGTACAATTTCAAAGAGATCCATACAATTACACATAAGTTATTGTCTTGAAACTAGATAAATGCTTGTTTTGACCCTTTTTGGCCCTTAATTTCTAAACTTTGGCCCAATAACCCCTAAAATGAATCCAAACCTTCTACTTGTGGTTTTAAACATTGCGGTATGATTTCAGATCAATTGAAATACTTCTACACAAGTTATTATCCTGAAACTGGTAAATGTTTCTTTTGGGCCCCTTTTGGGCCCCTAATTCCTAATCGGTTGGGACCATCATCTCCAAACAGTCGGAAACCAGGTTGAAATAGAACAAAAGAATCGAAGCTCTCTATTAGAGAAGGCGATAAATGTTTACTCTGTATTGTTTACTATAGTGACAAATTTTTAAAAAGTTTATAGAAACAAACAAAACTGCAATTTTCTTCTCAATTACGAGGTGTTTTATTTCAAAAACACCATTTGCATAAGTTTCAATTTATCTAGTACATAGTTAAGCAGAACAATTAGATATCAAGTCGACGACATGGGTATCTTTCAAGTTGGATGACAAAAATGCATAACCTCCGATTTTTTTGAAAAAATTACCACGGACGGAAAAGATATCAATCTATTAGTTCAGTAATTTTCGTGTCTGCCCTTCCATTATGTGACTGAAGAAAAAATTCCAGAAAATAGGTAACAATTGTATCGAAAAGAGAAAATCGAGTGCACCTTTTTATGTTAGGGCGTGTTTGAGTTGAGTATTTTGTCTTGATATCGTTCAAAGTAAGAATATTTCATACATCGTCTCGCTTCAGATTCTATCATTTTTATAAATTAAAGCTACAGGTTGACTTTATAACACAAAAAAATAACAGTACTAAAAGATGAAATATATGGGTCAAGTGAAATACCTATCTAATGAGTCACACAAACAGGGAAGGTGTGTTCGAATAGCTATTTTTTTACTGAAAGTACTTGACGACAGTCTTACAAGTTGGATGATGAAAATGCATATCTTCGAAAAATTCTAATTTTTTGTGTGTGATAACTAGGGTTTATAGTCTTCAACCACTAAAAAAATCTAGTCTGCCCTTCCACGAAATATTTAATTAGATTTTTTTTAAATGTTTATGATTTTTCGAAAATTCCACCTAACAACCGATCAGACAATAGTTTTAAGTTGAATCAATGCAGACAAGATCATTAACTGATGCTCATTAGCTAGTTGATACATTTGTCTTTTAAAATATAACTGACATATAAGGATCGTATTGGTGCAATGTGGATAAATTTATCGATTTCCAAGAGCAAAATTGGTAGCGCGTCTTCGCTACAATGGCTTCCATTTTTACGATTGTGAAAATGAACTGGCGTAATGGGGAGATAATTTTGACGAAGTAGGATCCTGACTGCAAAATCAATCCCAACCTTCCTTTTGTGGTATTGAACCTTCTGAAAACATTTTATGCAGATCTATTCACTTAAACTAAAGTTATTATCCGGAAACCAATGTGTCTTCGGACGACGACGACGCAGACGACGTAGACGACGCAGACGACGCAGACGACGACATCATACCATTATACGATCCCAAATTGTTTTTGGGGTCGTATAAAAAAAGAGTGGAGCTTCGGCCATGGAATAACATGATCAAAGAGCTGAAAGCTCTGAGGAATCAAAGAGCAGATTGCTCTGACGGATACGATTGCCGTTGTTTCGTTGACACATGTACATGTATACATGTAGCTGGATAATATTATTTTCAAAACTAATTCAACTGCACATGTAAAATAGTTACAAAATAGCCAATCCCGGATAAAAGTGTATGAACAATGCGATTAGGCCTATTGTGTTTTATTTTTGTACTATCAATTCCAAGTTTACTTTCCACAGCAGTCACTGAGACTCAGAGTGAGAGAAGGTATTTCACTTCGTATCTTATCACCTATTTTCCTACGTTAATTCTAGGAGGAACCCCATTCCTAACTCTTTAAATATTTAATTTCCTTTCGGTCAGTGATCATGACTCCTTTCCGTACACATTTATCGGTTTAAATTTCGATCATTTTTAATATAATACACTTTATTGACAGAACGAGCTAATACTCGACGTATTGTTTTAATTCAGAATTCACGGAAGTTACTTCCAGAAGGGAGACAATTGGAAACAATAATATGGAAGACTCCATTTTGCCTGAAGGGGTGTTCTACGATGTGGACTATATTTATTTTCATTTAAATGATGCATATGATTTAAAATTATGCAACAATAATAACCTTCAATAGCAGACATACATAGAAAAGATCCCATGAGTTTAAAATTAATTAATTGAGTGGGGAATCCAGAGCAACCATTCAATCGAAAACCCCTCAAAGTCAAGAAAACTATACGCATGCGCATAATTTCCAAAAAAAACCTGGAGCAAGAACGTATATTAAATGTTTATTAAACGACCTAGATAGTTCTCTATTTCTTTATGGAAGTACAATCTCAAATATCAGTTTCATAAAGGTAAAATATAAGAAAAACTCCACTTCAGTTCTTATATGACAGAAATAGATTTATCGGAATTCAGAGAACTCTCGCATTTTATCAAACTGGGAATTCCCTCTAACGTGTTTCTAAATTTAGAAAAACACTAAATATAAATACTGCGTAATTCTGATTTTCCGTGTTGTTAAAAACACGCATATAAGTAAAGGGAATTATCAAACATGAAGATTATGAAAAGAACATTATAGGAAAGTTGTTAAAGTTCAATCCCTTTGTTTGTTTTTACCTTTAAAGCAAGACAATCATAAGAATCTGAGATGTTCCTTAATGTTTAGAATAAAACGATTGACGTGAGGGCAATGCTCTGAGCCACCAGTATAAGTCTACAGATTGCTTGAAAGCAATCGTATCCCAAAAATGACGCCACTGACTCTAATATTGGGATATTTTTTATGCAAGTCTTGATTTTCACATACCGTAATTAGTTTAACAATGCAACATGTCTCGTAAGCATATAATTGATATTCGTATATGTGTGTGTGTGAAGTGAAGATGACAACTGGCTGGTTTTTTTTAAGACAAATGAATAGGTTAAGACTACCTGAATTGTACAAATAAATACCGTAGAAAGGCTTGTATATTTCTCACTGGTACATAGTCCGAACCCCCTTCTCCCCACAAAATTTTAGGTAAATAATCTTTTTGTGACTGTTATCAAAGGTCTAATGAAACTCAGGAAATTTCAAAGAATTCTGGTCAAACCGGCACCTGGTTAAATTGGCACCCGGTATAGTCAAATCGGCACCTGGTTAAATCGACACCTGATAAAGTCAATTCGTCACCCATGTTAAATATTATATTTTTAACAGTATTTTAAGCAAAAATAGTAAAAATAAGAAAGGGGTTGCCAGAATTTTGTTCAGTATTTAAGCAAAAAGAGTTAAATACCTAAGGAAGGGATTGTCCAAAAATATTAACTTTCACATTTTTGGGGGTTCATGTACATTTTGTATCTATTTATTTTTCTCAACTAAATGTGTACATGGTGTATTTTTAATCATATATATGAAATATTGGATATTCTTTATGCATTTTTTAACCAGTTGAGCATTTTACAGGATTGTTGGTTTAATGCTGTATAAACTTTCCTGAAAAAAAACACCTTAAATTTGCTAATTATTTGGCATGAAAGTTTGATTTATTGAAAGAGACTCATAGTTTTCCATTTTATTTTTCTAATTGTCTCATTGTTAAAACAACAGCTTGGGTAAGGGCTTCGTTGTTTACCTTTATACACAACAGCATATTAACTAGGTACTTGGCAAAATTTATTAATCAATTGAATAGAAAATATTATAACAAATATTATTGCATGCCGAATTGACTTCAAATAGGTGCCGATTTGACTTGTACATTTCAAATCCTCTGCGATCGTTTGCGGTATTTTCATGAGAAAACCTGTTTTCCATCATCAAACAGAAGTAGAAACTGCTTTAAAATGATTCTAGAACGCTTCATGATTGTTAAAATAAGTTTAATTCACTTAAAAAAACAATTTTAAAACTTACGATGGCCACAGACCACAATTAATTCCTCTATCAGTTCTTTATAACGTTTTGTATCATTAAAAAGTTGCATCATGCACTTTTGTCAAATTTCTTGTGTGTGTAATGTATAGTCCTAGCTAGTCCAAATATATATCCAAAATTCAGATAGATTGAACCAATCACTTTTACAAATTTAGCCAATACACATCCATACCCCTATTGACAAGTCAAGAGGTGTTCTTAAAACTGTAAATATGACCTTTTTGCACTTGGCCTAATCACTCATTCCATATCAAAATCAGTTTAAATACAGCATAAAAAAATTTATTTCACCTCTCTTCTTTCATTTCCACCCCAAAAAATCTAAGAAATGAGTGAGGAAGGGAAAGAAAAAAAATTAAGGAAAAATACACTCTAATTAAAAGGAACTATATTCGTGGACAATGAAAAGCGGGGTCATTAATTGTGGTCTTGGGCCCGATGTTTAAAAAGCACGTGTCAAAGAAGAAATTAACCGGTGAGAGTCGAAATCCATACATGACAATTATCACTATAATACGACTTTGAAAGTAAAACAGTTCCATCCTCTTGTAAAACAGTCTTTATTATACCTATCACATTAATGTTTGAAGGGTCTTAAGCTTATACAAACCATATAAGTCGGTATGAAACACCAAAACGGAATGAACAATAACCGATTACGTTTTGTAGTTTACATATTCTAAGCTGGTTTACGGTTGTCTTTTTTACTATGTTTGGATCGTTTCAATCTAGCAGATACCAGTTTATTTCAAATGCATTGAAAAGAAACGAAAAATTTGTAATGAAAGGTTTAGTTTTTATATTAATCAGTTTTAATTTGATATTAAATAGAAATAACTTATTAATATGGATGAGTTAAAATTATTAGTTTGAAAAATGATGAGAGCGCCCTCTACAATATCAATGATGGCGGAACGTAAACAACCACCTCGCCGCGAAATTGAACTTGTTCTCTTATTTCTTGCTTATTGTACTCTATAGTCCACACCCCCTCTTGAAGGTCCAATTTTGGAGAATAAAACTGCGGACTTTACAAGCCTTTCTATGGACAGGTCAACATTTTTGTTGTAAATAAAATAAAGTATGTAAACTGGTTCCCTTCCGACTACAACACTTTGTTCGAGTGTAGCGGAATACAAGCAGATACCAGTTAGTTTGTAAAATAGTAAATATGAAACCGAGTGCGGTAGGCGGAGGCAATAATCGACTTCCTGTTGTTCTGGTCAATGGTATCGGAACAATGGCGCTTAAGCGTCATTTTCCAAAAATGAATATGTTGTACCATAGCTAAGCTCCGCCTTCTTTCCTTTGGATTCTAGTTGAGTTGCATATTTAATTAGCAAAGTATGGTTCAAAATTAATTTGCATATAATATACCATGGTTTTCTCTCAACACTCTTTTTAAGCAAATAATTTCATTAAAACATCAAAGGAAAAAATCCAATTTATGTTACAAATTTAGATAGCGTCACTTTTATCCGTTCTTCAGTTATATCCTTTTATGACCTTTTATGATTTTATTCAGTGATATGACAGTGTGGGCATCATCTGTGTCCCATGGACAAATTCCCAATTTTTGTTTTTTAAATGTTTAACATTTTCTGCGTCTGCAATCTGCCTTTTTCTGGGGATGAAACTATTTAAGTAACATTCATAATATATTGATATATATGATAATGTGTCATGTTTTTATTTTTAAATGTTTACCGTTTTCTCTGTCTGCAACCTCAGATGAAAGATGAAAGTAACATTCAAGATATATGATACTTTGATTAGTTTTATATCCGTAACTATTAAGGTTACGGACACTTGAAGGGCCCATACCTGATCAGCTATGACGTCAAACCATTTTTCGACAAAATGTTATACCAATACCATTACAAAGTTCCTATTTAATTTTAGCATGTGTACTATAGTGATTCTCTACCAATTCTCTAATGTGCTATCTTTTATATTGCTTATTGTATTTATTGGATACTAGTAAACAGTCAACAGTCACGGAATATCGGACCCCTATTTGAATAACTATTTACTTTCGGTTTCCTTTCCTTTCCCTTGAAGCCAATGACCCAATGCATGACCGTTAATGTCAACATGAACCGTTAAAGAAGAAAAATATAAGGTAAATATTACCTTGACGGATTGATCATAACATATATATAGTAAATTACAGAACTGAAAATACATAGGCCCCTAAGTGACACCTGAGAGTGACACAATGAAATTGTTACAATGGCCATGACACGATCTTCACATTATCAGATGTTTTGATTTCAAGTAAATTTTCAAATGTTTCCAGATGATAAGTGCTGACTAATAAATACTTACAAATTACATTCTCGTAAAGATGTTTATAACTGTCAATATTTTGAATCGATTCACCTTGATCACATACCATAGACTTTAAATAAACACTTTAACACACACAATTGTGAAATAACAAACATTGATCACGTGGTGTATATGTGTTTTTATCTTCCGGGTTGCTATCACAATCCAATACACAGTATTATTCATTACGACAGGTATGTAAAACTTAAAGTTGATTTAAAACACATATTGGTCATCGATAGATGTACCCAAGATAGTTTTACATTTGTCTAAGTTCACCAGAACTTACTTGACCAATGTTAATGATCTGCTGTTACAGTACATTTTTCAACTGTTCGAGCTATTTGCTTACCCTCGTTCCACGACTAGGACGTACCTTTTACGCATTATAAAGTCAATTATGATAGAAAGATGTGTGTACATGAACATAAGTCACCACATATGATCAAACAACTATGAAATTTACGGAAAAAAAACTCGTATGTCTTGTCACGATATTGTACATGCATATATCATGTATTATATAATAATGTATTTACCACTGAGAGGCAGTTTTAGGAGAGGGAGATAGTGTACCCCCCTCTAAATTGAAGGGGAAAAAATGGTTGATTATTTAGGGAATCACTGAAGCATGATTTGATCAGGCCCCCTCTCATGAAACCAGGTAGTAGGCTATGGAAACATTTGGATCCGCCACTGTTTATCATGTTTATGCAAAAGTTTTATTTGTTTGGATATTCAAAATCTGGATTGCCATTAAAGAACAAAATGTTACCAAAAATGCATAGTTATATGTTCTTAAAGATTCTTTAGTTTATATTTGATATGTTTCTACCATATTTAATTTTGTACATTTGATAACAAATTTAAACACATGATACAAATGAATTCACGATCAAGTTTTGATAAAAAGGTGCTCGGTATTAGAAAAATGGTAGAATACCAATATTCTTTAAAACCAAAGTAGATGCACCAGCATTATTGTTACGACGATTTCACTCATGGAGTTTTGATTAAATAGATGAAGAGGAAGATGATTTATTTTCATTCAAATAGGCACACCTGTCATGCCTGTTGGTGACCTTCTGCTGTTGTCTGTTCTATGGTCGGGTTGTTGTCTCTTTGACACATTCCCCATTTCCATTCTCAATTTTACACTAAGAATTTACTATGAAATTTAATTTTCAAAGTGCAAAAAATTTAGAACAAAGTGGCCGGTCATTTTTTTGCGAAAGTGAGGTGTTCACAACAATACTTTTTATTATGTTGTTAATATATTTAAAAGGAAATAGATTCCTTTTGGCAAATCAAGCCAAGATTTTTACAGAAAATCCACTTACGTTTTTACAGTGATTCTCGTTTTAACATCTAAAAAAACCGTTTATTGTTTACAAAAAATCTCAAACAGCCCCCTTTACAATCCAACAATACTCGTGCTGAGTCTCTTAAAGTAACCATCACCCCAGAAGGTGTAATTGGATAGTTCATATTTGTGAATGTTTTAACTCGTATCTTTATTTAAAGACGTGTTTTAAGGAAATCATTGTCTAGCACTAAATGGACTATTTCTCTATCTATGAATCAAATATTAGTGTACAAGGAGAAAGACTGTAGTTTGACTACAAACTGATTAGCATTTTTAAAACCAACAAAAGGGTACATACTCCTTCCTAAATGACAACAGTAACAACTTTGTATTTGTCAATCACAGACGCCCGTGGAGCAGAACAATTACAGTTTACATTAATTTAAAAGATTAATTTATATAACAACAAGCAACAACGAACACTCGAGTATATATTGATGAAACGGATTAGACTTACAAAATTATATATGCCATTGCGATCCGGTCCCTTTTTTCTAAATCGATGGTCCCTCGACCATTCTACTTCTCCTTCAAAATAACAAAACCAAAAGGGTACGCTAGGGCATATAAATATGGTCAACTTATTAAATCAAATGATAAAGAAATGCGTTCGTAAATAAACAATTATGGGCCATCGCATGATTTTCAACAACGAGAAAAATCCATATTGTATATTTAGCTATAAAAGGCCCTGACAGGAAAATCGTGAAAAACAAATTTAAAAAAGAAAACCATATTTAGTATACAATTACAATTACGAAAACAAATATGACCGACGTGAATCAACGATAACTCTCTCTAGATATATAAGCACCTAGGAGTCTACTCCCGTATTCGGAAGAAGAAGAAGAAGCACTCTTTTTTTTTCATATATAAAGCCTGCTTATATTTGTTGTTTTTATTATCATGTGCTTTTTAGTAACTATTTTAATGAGTTTAGTCCTTTCCGACCGATTTTTCGCTTGTTCTTAATGTTCTTCAACTCCGTGTTGAATCACCGCTATCCCAAATTAGAGGTAATGTAAACTTTTTTAGTTGTACCAAACATTTTAGGCAGTGTCTGCGCGTACCCGCATGCGGGTACGAATAGCAAAATTGCCGTTTGTAGGCTACGCGTACCGAATCCGGGTCCGTCCGCCCTGATTCTGGTTCGCCCTAGTTTCTGTTCGCCCTAATACCTGTTCGCCTCGAGTCCGTTCGCCATGATTTTATTTTTTAGTATAGTGTTGTGTGTATATAATTGAATGTGTTGAAGTCAGTCTTCAATTTGGCCGAATATTTACGATGTATCATGTTGTTTATAGCTAGCTACTACTAGGACTAGGTTATAAGTTTTTGTACATTTCAGGACTACAAGATATTGTGGCTTTAAGGTATTGCCTTGAGGACTAAGTTTGTATCTGTATGTTATTACATTACTAGGAAATTTAAGTTTCTGTGAATTTCAGCACTACATTGTATTTTTAAATGTAAAACAACTGAAGACTAAATTATTTGTATGTAATTGAATATGTTGAAGTTTACATTCACCGAATATTTATTTATGATGTATATTCTGTGGTACTGCTATTAGAAAATAAGGTTCTCGGAATTTCAGCACTACCGTGATTGTATTTTAAAATGTGAAACAACTGAAGACTAAGTTGTTGTCTTGCTGCTACGAGGATAAGTTTCTGTGAATCAAAGACTACAAAGTATTTGACATAAAACAACTAAAGCCGGACTAATTCTATATTTAACTTTATTGATATATGTTAACAATATAAAAATATTCAGTAACAGTTATAACAATTAAGATCAATTCCGAACTGTACTTCGCACACCTTTATTTCCTAAACGAATATTTAAAAGCACTAAATTAGAATTACTATTTATTATAATTTAGTGAAACAAATACCAAAAACACAGTCACACTGCTGTACATTGATCACTTGTCATCAGTGTTTTTACCCATCCAAGCTGACTATTTTATTTGAGTAAAATGTTATTTTCATTATTAATCCATCAAAGACAATTCATATATAACAATCAGTGATATCAAAGATTTCAAATGATACCTTATCAGCAATCAAAATTTTGGCAAATATTCTGTATTGAACTTTTAATAGATATACATATGATAAATTTCAATATACATATATATATATATTTCGTTCATTAATGTAATTTATACATATCATTAATGAATATAGGGCGAACGAACCCAGGGCGAACGGACTATCAGGGCGAACAAACTCAGTGTGAACGAACCTAGGGCGAACATGTAATCAGGGCGAACGATCCCGATACCACGCGTACCCACATCTGGTTTTATAATAAATTGCCATCGGATCGGGAATTAAACGTAAAATATATACAGAAATTATCGCAATTAGTGAATAAAATTGATCAACTACTTAAGAAGTTTTGTAAACATTTATATATATGTAAGTGATCAACAGTTTTTCCCGGTTAATAAATATTCTTAAAATGGGAAAAGAGTGATATACATGTGGGGCAAACATTTCAAAGTTATCATGAATTGGAACAATGTGTTCAAAAGTATCAGTCGATTGATTTTATACAATTGTATATAAAAACAAACTCGGAGTCAATTGCAGCTGCAGAGAAAAGATGAACTGGAAAAACAAAAAATAAAGAGGAAACCAAGTTTTACAGAATATTTTTTTCCTGTCATTCACGGAGGCAAAAAATTCTAAACAAAGGTAGGGATACCATTGACTCTGGGTCCTAAAGCACCCGATTGCCCACAGATTCATAGTGGACATACTTTTAGATTTTACCGTACATATACTTTTATCACAATGCAGTAATTTCGTATGAACACTGAACTTTTAGATTTTTAAGAGCAAACATTTTTTAAACATGGAGCTTTAAATACGTATTTTAACCAGGCAAAGTCGCTCTCTATATATATATTCCGTATGTGAGGACATTCTAGATTTTAGATTATAAGCGATTAATAAGAAGCCGTTTTATATATTAACACAAAACCCCGTGTGGATAGACTTGTTTTAACATTGATAAAAATCGCCATGAACTTTTATTATAACATACATGAATTTTAAAATGTCGGGAGGTGTCGTTGCGGATTGCAAACATTATCTTTAGTGATATTCATATATGTAAATAATGTACATAATGGTGGAAGGATGATCCAAAAAATTCATGGATAAATTATGGTGATGGGACCCACAGACACAGCACCAATGTAAATAATGAGCACCGCCACCCAAAGCACCCGTTCAACACACAGAAACTGTGTGGTTCTCCTTTGAAGGGGGTAAAGATACAGAGGTAAGGTAAACAAGTTCGACAGGAAAAATTAAGGCCTAATACATTATTTCTGGAAAAACAAAGGCCGATGCCAATAATCTTCTATGAAAGCTTCGTTAATAGATAACAAAATGTTTGACGAAAATGTAATTTAAACCTTCAGCGCATCAAAAAATATTGTGCCTCTGAGGCGTGGAAGCAACTTAAAATTCGGAAATTATATATTATCAGATTATAGGTTCAGTTCAGTTCAGTTTCTTGTATATTCCTCCATTAATTGTGGAGCACTACCCAAAGGGTATAGTTTTAGCAACTATGTACACCTTAAAACATAAGGAAACAAATAATTATATACAGATGACTGAATTTGGTTATAATAATCACTAAATGATAAATATCATAATTAATTCAATGGATTGTCATCATAAAGTTTTAAAAGATATATAATAATTCATATGTGCTGGGTTGTAAGAAAAATTTTAAGAGACAACTGCATATATTTACAAATAAGAATTAAAATGGTCTCAAATTAAAATTACTTATAATTATTAGTTAAGAGTGCTATAAATACATCAGGAACTATAATGAAAATTATATTTTATAAGACTTATGTAAAGTGGTAGGGGTTTGGAAAAATTGAGCTAATATATATACATAAATTTTCTTCACAGTTTATTTTACTATATGGGGATCTTGTCATTATTCTTTAAATTATAACTGATATCTTACAATTTTAAAAAGAGAAGATTTATTTTAAATACATGTACTTATAAGTCATAAAATAGTAAGATGATATTATTAGTAATGAACTGTTTTATTTTAAAAAGTTTGCTTATACTGTACTTGTGATCAAGTTTTTTATCCTTTTTGTGCGCAGCAAGTGCATCTCATAACACATATTTCTAGCCAGAGTTTCAATGCTTTCATACACAGTTGAGTAACAGTTTATGTCTTTGCTAGTACAGTCCATTATGAGCTGCAGTAAATTCCCTTGTTGTATGATCTTCTTGTATGTTGAGGTATCAATTTCATCCATTGTCAGTTCAATTTTTGAGCAGTATTTAGATCTTATTTGCTCTAATTCTTTGCAGTGTAGAATAAAATGTTCTAGATCTTCATTTCCCTGTTCACAGATTGTACACATCGGGTTAACTTTCGGATCGAACTTAGCTCTTTTGGCTTGGAATATGTACGTTTGAGTACTTATTCTTGCTTTTATTTCTCCTGCCTTTACATCTTTACTATTGCTTTTTACACTTTTCCATATATTGTGAGCTTCATTTAATGGATTGTTCTGTATCTCTATGTATTTAAGTGATGTTTTTTCCATTTTTTCATTATGACATTCATTTTTCCAGTATTCCTTGATCTTTATTCCTTCTAGTCTTTTCCATTCGATTTTATTCAGTGGATTTTCTATGTAGTAGCTGCTAGATTTCAAATTGTATTTTGATAGAGTTTTTTCTACTCTGTTGATAAAGTCTTTTCCTCTTTGGTCTGAAAATGCTTTTTGTCGGCGCAGAATTTCACATTCTATGGTTCCTGAATTTCGAACAATATTCATGAAGAAGGTAAGTACATTTTTGTCTAATGTGATGGCAATAGGTTCTGCTCCTACCAGGGTATAGACAGCCATATTTGCTGTATTATTTGGAAGCCCTTGAATTTGTCGGAGGATTTTTCTCTCTGCCAGTTCTAGCATATCATTTTCTTTTGCAAGTAGGTTCATCACCTCAAGTCCGTATATGCTTCTTGGTACTGCATATGTTCTCCATAGCTTGTATGCGACCATTGGTGAGAATCCCCTTCTGACATGTAACCCAGCTCCAAGAAGGCTGTATATTGTTGCCCTACCGGTTCTTATTCTTTCTGAGATATTTGCACGGTTTTGCTCGTTTCTTTTGATACCTAGATGTTTGGTTTCATTGGTTATATTGATGTCATTGTCTTCAAATTGCAATGTTGATATGTTTGAGCCTTTTGCATTGTATAGAACAGCTTCAGATTTAGTTGGATTGATTTTGACTAGATCTCTGCTTGTATGGTGTTGCACTATGTCTAATATTCCTTGCGCATCTGTAGTACTATTTGCCAGAACAGCAATGTCATCGGCACATGTTGGCGCAGGGACTTGTATATCACCAATACATGCTCCAAGTCCACTTTTTAATATGCTATCTAGTATGACGTTGTTGTAGCATTTATATAGCGTTGTAGATAGTTTTGCACCTTGTTGAATTCCTTGTAGCACCATTACATCTTCTGTACATTGCCCTTCCCATTTAACCTTAATGCTCATTCCTTTATACAAGTTTCTCAGTAATATCCAGAGTTTTCCTTTTATTCCATAATGGTACAGTTTGTTGAATAGTATTTCATGGTTTAGCTTGTCAAATGCCTTTTCTGCATCAAGAGTTATTAAGATCAGCAGTATCTTTAATTTCTTACTTTCTTCGATTGCTTCTGATGTGAGGAATGCTGCACATAGTGATGATACTCCTTCTGTAAAGCCTCTTTGCAGGGAGTTTTGTATGTTGTTAAATACAGAGTCAACTCTATCCTTCAATATACTTTGTAATATTTTTGCAAAGGTTTTAGTTACAGTTATTCCTCTGTAGCTAGATGGTAATGTTTTGTCTTTTTCTTTCTTTAGGATTGGTGTTAGAATCCCTGTCTTTAGGAAGATTGGTACATCCAAATATGTTAAGATTAAATTTAGCAGATGTACTATAAAGGGAGTTAACTCTTCCATCCCATGTTTGTAGTGTTCTGCCGAAATTCCATCTTCATCGGGTGCTTTTCCTGCTTTAAGTTTTTCTATAGCTTTATTTACTTCCTTTACATTAACAAGTTCTATGCCTTGACCTTTTTCCCTTTCTATGGATTCTATTATATTGTTTTGTATTTCTACTAGCTCTAATTTGTCAGTGTCAAAATTTTCCCCTATTGTTGGTGTAGCTAGTTGTTGGAAGTGTTCTTGCCAGATGTTCATTATGCTTGGTCCATCTTCTGCAGTCTTTTCATTTAGTTTCAGTATCTTGGTATTAGTAAGTGGTGTTTTTCTTTGCATGTTGATAAGCTTGTAAAAAAGTTTTGTATCTGCACTTGAAGCTTTCATAATTTTTCCCGCTGTTGATTCTCTCTGCGAGGCATAGGCTTGTCTTTGTGGTTTTCGAAGTATTCTCTTTGCAGCTGTCATTTTGATTTTGAGCTCATTACTTCTTTCTTGAGGTGCTCCATGTTGCCTCCATACTTTATATGCATTTTTTGATTGCTTTGATGCCTTATCTATTTGTTCGTTCCATATCGCCTTTCCCTTTGATTTGATTTTGATTTTTCTTCTATACTTTGGGATTGCTGCTTCTCCGGCTTTATGTAGCAATTTTTCTAGATTTCTTATATCTTGCTCAATGATTCCTTTTGATTTTTGCATGAGTTTTGGTAGATCTTTATTGATGACTTCCTTATAAATTTGATGGTCGCAGTCAGTCCATTTAGGTTTTGCTATGATAGTTGTTGCTTTTTCCCTGACTTTTTTCAGTTGACTATTCAGTGTCAAGATAACAGGTACATGGTCCGAGGTATTCTCTGGGTCAGTATCAAGGACATCAATTTGTCTGATTTTGTTAATGATTTCTGAGTTATTATAGGACTATAGTTTACAGGGACTGTATATTTCATTTTCAATCAGTACATGTGCATTTAATTATATATTATCAGAGACGTCTCTGATATTATTAACTTATAAATACAATTCGAAAATATTATTTGTCATACCCGTCACTCGTTCTACTCGAAATCCCCATATTATCGATAATTTCTGTATATATTTCACGTTTAATTCCCGATTTGATTGCATTTTATTATAAAACCGGATGTGGGTACGCGTAGCCTACGAATGTCAATTTGACTATTCGTACCCACATGCGGGTACGCGCAGACACTGCCAACATTTTATACCTCGCGGCATTCTTTGTGTGCTTGTCCCAAAATTGGTAACATGTAATCAAGTGGTAGTTGGTGTCTTTGGTGGCTGTCTGCCGTACTTTGTGTGTGTTTTTTCGTGCTGATTATTTAAGTATAAATCAGACCTGTGGTTTTGTTTTTAACCGGATTTTTTTAATTCTCTTCTCGTTTTGTCATGCTCTTATAACTTACTGTACAGAATGGGGTTTTACAATGACGAAGACTGTACGATGGGCTGTTGTTGTTTACATCTTTGTCTATTGGTCGTTATGGATAATGTTCTCACTGGCATTCCTCCTATGTCTCTTTAACTTTATATTAATTATATTACTTTCAGCTCAAGCATCTGTAAAGAAACCACTGGTTAAGAATGGCGTGTGGTGAGACAATTTCAGAATCATTACTGGTGGCAGCTATTGATTTTGGTACAACCTTTTCGGGATATGCATTTGCTATAAGAAATGACTACAAAGTTGATCCTACAAGAGTGTCTGGTAGCCATTGGCATACAGGGTCACAGCCAGGTCTTTCCCTCAAAACACCTACATGTATTTTGTTTAATCAAAATCAAGTTTTTGAGTCGTTCGGCGGGGAAGCAGAAGATAAATATACTGAGCTAGCACAAGAGGAAGAACATATGGACTGGTTCTTCTTTAAAAGATTTAAAATGCAACTGTATGACAAAAAGGTTTGTAAAATTGTATTAGAATGTAATACACACCAGGTTCTGAATTGCTGGAAAGAAAGTTTTTTTTTTTATTTAGATGACTGGTTGCTTAAATGTACCAGGGAAAGGTTTCATGGATACCTACACATACCTACACATAACCTCATTCAAATTATGTTTCCGTTGGACCATGTGGGATCATTGGCGACCAAACCACATGTCCTTAATATGTTATAGTCAAGATAAAAAGCATCATTTTGGACAATTTAAATTGAATTTCACGGGGAGATATCATTAACCAGACTGTTTTTCTATTTTTTCATTGCGATTCACTGTAACATTTACAATGTTTGATTTTAATTTTGTGTAACTACATTTAATACCAACAGGAAATATCGAGGGATTTTATGTTAGAAGGTGAGAATGGTTGTCTGATGCCAGCGATGAGAGTCTTCACAGAGAGCATTAAATTTCTCCGGATGCATCTAGAGGAACACATTAGAAGTAAAACAGACGGTATTAAGCCACAGGAAATAGACTGGGTTCTAACGGTACCAGCTATCTGGTCAGATCCAGCCAAACAATTTATGAGAGAGGCTGCTAATAATGTATGTCCGATTTATATAGAAATAAATCATAAAATCTCTAAGATTCTCATAACTCAATAATGAAACTGCTATTGTTAGTACACATTCAAAGAATTATTCAAAAAGCTTTACAAGGCCAGTTTTCGGATAATATATTTTTACTATCCCTGCCGTAGCGGAATCCGAAAGAGCATTAAGTTTTTCCTTCGTCAGTCTGTACGTCTGTCCTTACATAAGCATCAAAATTGGTGTCCGTTCTCTCATTTAGTTAGCCTTAACCAAATATTAACTTATACACAATGATCATTACCACAAATTAAAACACAGATCAACTTTGAATTTTGGTAGCGTCACTTTTACCGTTCTAGAGTTGTGCACCTTTTGAAATGGAAAATTGCTGGATTTTTCATTTCCGTTTTCTTACTTTAGTTTGCCTGTTGTGTTAAATGTTATGAAACTTATACACGATGCTTGTTTAAGAATTAAGCATTAATCGTATGTTCCTATTGGTCATCGATCATGTTATTGTCTTACAAACTGACTAATACTATTTTCAGGGAGGAATTCCAAACAGTCGCCTGATCTTGGCGTTAGAACCAGAAGCTGCATCTATCTACTGTAAAAACCTACCTGTAGACAGAACAATTAGTTCTGGGGGCAGATCTACACTGGATGCTTTTGCGGCTGGAACAAAATATCTTATTTTGGATGCTGGAGGTAAATCTATAGTAACATATACACTTCACAGTAATTATGTCTAAATGCAATAGTTGACTATCAGCATTTCTCTGTTATGGTACATGTTTTTTCACAATTAATGGAAAGATAATGACAAAACATTCAACTTACGGGTGGTAATGATTAGCGTTAGTTTACCATTGTTTCAAGTTTATGTATTAACTTATGGAAAATGTGATCTATAATGGTTTACTTTTACAAATTGTAATTTGGATTGAGAGTTGTCTCATTGGCACTCACACCACATCTTCCTATATCTATACACATTCACGTTCCAGAAATATTATTTTCGTAAGTCAGCACGCAAAATAACCACGTGCACTTTGCTAATGATATTGTTTAAATAATTATTTCGCTAAAATGTTTTACACAGGTGGTACAATTGACATCACGGTACAAGAAATTAAACCAGATGGTAATATTAAACAGATTTATATGGCGAATGGTGGCGATTGGGGTGGAGTAAAAGTCGACCAAGCCTTTGACGAATTTATGTTAGATATTGTCGGAATGGAAACGATGGACAAATTCCGGAATGAGGACAAGGCCGAATATTTGAGCCTATGTAGGGAGTTCGAGGTAAAAAAGCGCGGCATTCGTCCAGACAGTACAGCAAAAATTACGCTTCGAATTCCGTTAATTTTAAGTGAAAAATTTCAGGAGGTAAAAGGTGTTTCCTTGAAAGATTCTTTTAAATCAAACAAATCAATGTCGTGGATAGGTGACAAATTACGCGTTGATCCTGACACTGCTAAAGATTTCTATAGTGAAACTTGTCGCCAAATTACGCACCACCTGAATGGTATATTCCAAGAACCAGCAGTTGTTGACACTGAAATAATTTTGATGGTGGGTGGCTTCTCAGAATCGCAAATGCTTCAGGAAGCAATTAAGTCTGCATACCAAAACAAAACTGTGATTATTCCCGAGGAAGCCGGACTTGCCGTGTTGAAGGGAGCCGTTCAATTTGGATTCAACCCTAAAGTAATAAATCCCCGAATTAGCAGATTCACGTATGGCATAAGTACAAACAAACGTTTCCGTCCCCATACAGACCCAGAGGACAAGAAACAAATCGTTAATGATATCATGTATTGTCGTGATAGATTCGGCAAGCATGTCGAAAGAGGTCAGCCAATAGAGGTAGGGGAGGTCAACGATCAGAGAACTTATAATCCATTAAAAGGTGACCAGCGTAGAATACGCCTTCCTATTTATGCATCTCGTGCAGTGGATCCAGAATATATAGATGAGACGGAATGTTCCTACCTCGGCGATCTTGAGGTTGATGTATCCGACATTCGGGGAGGATGTGAACGAGAAGTCGTAGTAGGGATGAGGTTCGGAGGAACCGATATTGCTGTTGAAGCTGTGGTGAAATCCACTGGTGAAAAGGTGGATGCACGTTTTAACTTTCTGCGTTAACAGCCATATATTTGACACTACTGCTTATAATTTCTAATCTATTAAGGATAATAATTAATAACCAATAAACTATTTCTGTGTACATGATTTACATAGTCAACACGTTTAAGTTTTCATACCAATGTGCTTTTTCATGTAATTTCGAATTATATCTGATTTTAATGTATAGCTATTAATCATTGTAAAATGCTGAAAACAATTCACGAGGCGATTAGTGCACGTAGTATTTTTATGAGGCATTCTTGTTAATTAGTACAGGTGATTTGATAATAATATAAATTACATGTCCAAATTAAACTCTCTCTTGTAATTGTCTTCATCTTCAGTATTGTGTGACTCGAACAAGATTGTTATGTTGATTGTAACTAATACAATCTTTTTCAGATGAATAAAGAAGGTATATGCAAATCAGCGATTTTGAAGAATTTTAGATAATTAAGTTCAGTAATTTGCATACTGTATTACATGTATATGTCTCTGTGTACAGTATGCATACTAATTCAACTTTATTTAAATTGCTCCAATGTATACTGACTTTCATACCTTCTTTTTTTCTTACAAAAACAAAGTTTTACAACAAAGGAGTAGGTTCAGTAAGACCCCTTTTTGGCCCCAAAATATAGCAATTTTACAAAATTGTTAAAATGTATACTTTTAGTTATTTATTTGACAGTAGAATGCTTCTGCTACATAAATATGGGCTGTTTTTTAGAATACGATGTACATTTATTGAGTACTAGCACCATTAAGTCATGCTAAATTACTGAAATCTTCACAATTCTAGCATTTTGGTTAAATTTTAGACGGTTTCCGTGTAAAACGAAAGTGGCCGCATTCGTAATCATCCAAAATAGTTAAATGTAAGTTGTATTTGATGATAATACATAACATATATAAAGGTTGAGGATGAACACGGATGCGGCCACTTTCATTTTTGACAAAAACCATCTTAAAAGTGACATTTTTCAGCATATTTGGTAGATTTTTCATATTTGAGCTTGAATCGGAGCGTTTCTAATGACTAAACTAGTTAAAAACTTTCACATAAATTAATTGAATCAAATTAAATAGACACTTAAGTGTTTAAAAAGTGGTCAACATCTTTCGTAAGATGAACTTGAAATTTGAGGCCAAGATCGGTCCTTACCGGACCTACTCATTTACGGACTGCCAGAGACACCAAACTGCATCTGTCTCTCCTAAATTAACATGGTCTGGCAATTAGCTGTGGTAAAATCATGGTACTAAGTCTATCAGCTTTTAGAAATGAAAAAGATACAAATGATTAAAGAATATTTAATTTTAACACCTGAAATCTTTCTAATCTCAGGAAATTGTTGATAAACAAGAACTATCTTTAAAAAAGATATCCGACGTATTTAAATTTGAGTATATGTTTAAAACTATCATTTCGATAACCTTCAGAAGCACAAAGATACCATTTAAATAACGTTTTCTCTGTTTGTGTTCAATATTCTCGGTCCTCGTATCTTTCTGTTTACATTCACCAAAACCCCGCGGAAATCTCAGATGCGTAGGTGCGTTCTAAAAGTCATGTACGTTAGTACAACAAAGTTTACATTAAAAATTATATAATTGTCCCGAATAAACAGCTGTCACGGATGCAAAGAGCTATTGAAGAAATCATTATTTTGATAAAAATATAAATCTTTGTAAGATCTAGTTGAAATATTTATAGTTTTTCACTTGCTTTCCATCACGATATAATTAACGAGACGTTTTTTCAAACACAACCAAATCACCAACCATGACAGCATTTTGTCCAATCACAGAAAGGATTTTCGAGCATGCGTATTCTGTTGCCATAGTTAAGCGTCCTTAAGTTCAAAGGGCACAAACCGAAACTATACCGACTACGTCGGAAAAAAACAACTGCAATTTTTTCCTGTTGCTATCGTGGTGGACTATTGTACATATATAGGTCATCTATTTTATAGACATATCAGCCTTCATTATTTGGGACCATTATAAAGGTAGTAGTTCCTTACAAATGTATGTTATCTGTGACTGTTATACAGGTGTTATAGTCCCTTATATTATCTGGGACTATTCGGCAGGTATTGGTCCCTAATATCATTTTAGAGTACTATACATGTATTGAGTTGTCTCATTGCCATCTAATGAATAGAATATAATGAAATATACTTTATTCAAAATTAAAGGGGCAACATGAGATTATATCGTTACACATATTAACCAAATTATATCATAGTGGACAATTTTACGGGGGGTGGTGGTGGGGGGGGGGGGGGTCTTATACAGGTATTGGTCCCCTGTTTCATGTGGAACTAGTGTAAAGGTCGAGTGATACCAATGGAGTCAGAACCATGAGCCAGGTAAGTGTTAAAATGTGCCCAACTTACCTTTACTCAATAATTTAAATAAAACATGCTGAGTGCCTATAAAGAAATGTGACATAATGCAAGCCCTGTTTGGTCCCTTTTGTAATATTAGTTTAAAATTGACCTTTCAAAGCACCTGATGTTCAGTGGTTGTCGTTTGTTGGTGTAGTTCATAAGTGTTTCTCGTTTCTCGTTTTTTATAAATACTAGTAGATTAGACCGTTGGTTGTCCTGTTTGGATGGTTTTACACAAGTAATTTCGTGGCCCTTTATAGCGTGTTGAAGGCCGTACATTAATCTATAATGGTTTACTTTTACAAATTATGGCTTGGTCTTACAACATGTTTTTTTTTTTGTTTCAGACACTTGTGATTAGTCCCATAGGGGTCAAGTCAAAACTCATATTTAAATGTGATCTAATTCAACCTTATAAAAAAGAAAAGCTAGGAATGATTGGTCAATTTCCAAATATTATATAACATCCTTGTTTGAATTTCTTATCAGATTTTGTTAGATTTAGTTTTGTTTGTTGGATTTTTGGGGCAATTGCATTGTATGTCTGTGATGTATATTTACACAGTTTAGGCTGCTGGCTTACAAGAATTGTCGCATTAACTTATTATGGCTGTTTGGGTTGCTGAATCAATTGTCTATATTATGTAGAAACGAAAACTAAAGCAATCTATGATCATCTATACCGGAGATAAACCTTAGTGTTTTAATTCAAAATTTGGTATAAATTACAGAAGTTGAACATGTCAATGCTATCTTTTATCAACAAAACAGTTTGATACAGAAAACGTCAGTGTTGTCATTAATTAGTGTAAACATATTTTATTGAAAAAATAGTTAATAATTCTTAATATTATATACAGAATGATTAGAGAAAATGATTTATGAATGATACTTCATGTCAAGTTCTGACTTCTGGTCAGTGACACATTAGACGAAAAGTCCACCAGCAGTGCCATCGATTAAGATGTAAAACTCATCACATATATCAAGATTATAAGTTCATATGCCAGATAAGACGCGCGTGTCGACTTAAACTTATCAGTGTAACTCAAATTGAAACAGTTTCAAGGACGAATCACGAATACGATGTTGTTGATTTAAAAAAAAAATGAAAATTCCGAAAAGTTCTAGTAAATACGGCAAAATCAATCTATACCTGAGGTAAAACACTTTATTGTTTGAATAATTCCACATTTAATCACATAAGCAACACGACGGGTGCCGCATGTGGAGCAGGATCTGCTTACCCTTCCGGAGCACCTGAGATCACCCCTAGTTTTTGGTGGGGTTCGTGTTGTTTATTCTTTAGTTTTCTATGTTGTGTCATGTGTACTATTGTTTTTCTGTTTGTCTTTTTCATTTTTAGCCATGGCGTTGTCAGTTTGTTTTAGATTTATGAGTTTGACTGTCCCTTTGGTATCTTTCGTCCCTCTTTTAAGTGATAGTAAAATTTATCAAAAGATAACATAATATCGATATTTCATGTCAAACCTAAAGTGCTCAGTTCTTAGCTTGTTATACCCTCCATAAGCGGCATCGACTCGGTGCATGGTTGCAATACTCGTCAAAGTTACAAGGCTTTAAATTTTGCACACCAGACGCGAGCTCAGTTTTGGATAAGACTAATCTGTGATTGGTTGCATAATGGTGTTGCTACGATTTTATTAGTGTAAATGTTTATAAATTGGGAACTTTGCTCTGTTCTTTATGTAACGATATGTAATGTTTTGGAATTAAAGGTTGCATGTCGATAAATCTAGCTAGATTAAGGAAATAAAATATTCCCCGAACCAACTAAATATTGTCTTATTTCTACATACTTATTGTAAAGGATTGTTTTCGGATTATGGATTATCGTTATTTCGCAAATTTACTTTTCCTGTAATCGTTTTTGTGATAAATTTTCATATCATGCTACTCGCTTGATATTAAACAAATCCTCGTCAAGATCATTTAAGTTTTACATTGTTCTTATTTATGTATCACTCTACTCGCTTGATATAAAAACAAATATCGTCAAAATCATTTAAGTTTTACATTGTTTTTTATTTATATACTAACATTTATAGACTTACTTTTAAAATAGGTTTACCCGCACAATTCCATTCAAATATACTTTTTCCTTAGTTAGCTCGTTAAACATCCACCTTTGCTAATATCATTGATTTAGATAGCGATTTTGCAATGATGTTATTTTACGTAAGTGGTACAATTGACATCACTGTACATGAAGATCGTGAAGGGAAAAAAAACAACAAACGAAACTATTCAACAGCGTTCAAATGAAGCAGATTTTATAAGGAACAATATAAGGTCACCGTAATCATATTTGTTAGCATGCAACTCCTCCCCTGACATGGGACAGTGGTGTAATAGTACAGCATAAGAATGTGGAAAAATCAGTTTACAATGGATTGGCACATCAGATAAATCTACTACCATTAAGACAAAACACACAAAGTACCGATTTAAAAGAGCTTTCAGTTATCCGGATCTAGTTCAAAGCAAATTACAACTTTAATAAAAATCATGATCACAGATAATATACATATTTAGATTTAAAAAGACTTGTGTAAGCTTTTTTTTGTTAGTGCAGTAAACATAATTCGTCTTCAGCAATAAATATGACCAAATATTTAACATAATTCTCATATTTCATCAAACGTTTAAAAAAAATCAATTTCCCATGATGACATGTCGTGTATAGGTTTTTCTGTAGTCCTGAGTAAGTTGATGTTTGCAATCAATAGAATTTTCCCTTGTAACATATGTCATTATACTGGTGTGTGAAGCAAGGGGTATGGCCGAGGCACCATAACGGTAAGCTTTTAAGACGCCTTTTCAGTCGTTTTAAAGAATTTATTTCAAGTTTTAAGTATACATATACAGTCCGCCAAAAGTTAAGCACCACCGAAATATAACTGGCAATATTTGTTTAACTATTGCAAAAAAAATATTAATGTTTGGTGTTATGAATTACCTTTAACATACACTAAAAAAATTCATTACGACCAAAAAGATTGCACTCCGATAAAGCAGTCAACCAACCTTTTATCAAAGGTCATATGTGCGTTTATAAATACACTGTTTCTCCAGGTGGTCGTGTAAGTGTTCGTACATTGGTCCGTCGACTTTATAGAGGCAAACGAAGAGCACGTCGTGGTGTATGGAGACCTGTACCTTCAGGCAGGCACTCTACCGTCAGGTTTAAATGGTATAATGAACATCTATGCTTGAACATAAGAACCTGACAAAACACTCATTGGTCAGATGGGAGTCAGTTTCCTTTACTGCCAGAAGACGCCATAATACGAATTTCGCAGGGGAAAAAAACGGCCTATGACCAAAAACAATATTTGCACAAGGACTGCATGCATTGCTGGTTGTGTTCCAGTACGGGGTTGCTTCTTATACCGTTATAAGCTGGGTATGCATATTCTGCAGGGTAACATAAAGGGACAGACATACAGAGATTTGGTGCCTTAACATATTGTAGTCCGTCATTTTAGTAATCCCCCACTTGCGTCAACATTGTCAAGACACTTGTACCTGAATGACAACGCTATACCACGCAGGGCAAGAATTTTAACCGAGTCCAAAGAGCAACCAGCCATTTACACTAATTTTTGGCCTTCCTTGACTCCATGCATGAACCCTATCAAACATGTCTGAGATGCCATTGTCGGAAATCTCAATCGCAGAGATTCACCTTTACCAAAGTTTGTCGATTTAAAAGTGGCATTTGTCGTTTAATGCAACAGATTTCCTCAAATAAAGATTTGAAGGCTTGTACCGAGAAAGATAGGTCGTGTTATGAAACTGTACCGGAAATGAGGTTGTTACACATGCTATTGACTCAAATATTGACATTAAATTTGCCAAACATACCAAAGATTATGTGTAGAAAATTTTAATGGTATTGGGTGATTAATTGTTGTAAAAAAATAAAATCACAGTGAAACTTAAACTCCATTTCTTAATTGTGTAATTTACACTATTTCTATGAACGAAAAACCTATATGCATAGAACCTTCATAAGTGACCAAAATTATATTTGTGGTTTGTTTATGGTATACATTAGCAAAATTGCTATATGATTGTTTTCTATTTTTCGAGGAACAATTGATTTTTTAAATTTGAAAAAAAATCGATGCAATAAAAGTAGGTGGTGCTTAACTTTTGGCGGACTGTATATATTGACCGGTTATCAGGGCAATAGAAATTTTGTTGTCCATGAAGGGCATATTACATTTGCGCCGATTTTATAAATTTTCAATCTTGTATATGCGCCGATTTTATAAATCTTCATCTTGTATTTGCGTCGTTTTGGTTGCTTCATTTACTCGATTCAAAAATTTCAAGTTCCATTTGCTCTTTTTTTGCATTTTAGTGCTTTTTTTCTTATCGTAAACAGGTTGCATTGTCCTTCAATATTTTAAAGGCTGTAAATAGACTTGTATTTCACTTGATATTTTATTGCTATACTTAAATAAAATTATGAAAGTGGATGTAAACAAGAGTTCTTTTAAATTTAAAATTGACTTGTTTTGCTCGAAATCCTACTACCACCTTCCCATTGTGGGCACGGGAGTTATATGCATGTTTAAATTGATAATCCATAACATATTTATAACCTGCTATCTATATAAAGCGGAAGAGGTTTATAATGGTAAAAAAAGAAGATAGTTTTCACCTTTAATTTACCTGTAAAGCAATCGGCACAAATGAAAGAAATAATTTCGTATTGCACTGAACATGGCAATTTGACTGTCCAAGTAGGGACAAAGATGTTCTATGGACACATGTTCTTATTATCTTGATCCTAAGATCTTTCTTTATATACTTTTAACATAACAAACTGTAGTCAGTGTACAACACAATATGGAATAATGGAATAAGCTGCTGTTTTTATCGCAATGTTACAGCCACGTGCAAATATGTTCCAGTTCAAAACTTTTGTGCCTTTGGTGTTGAAGCAGAAGACAAAAATGCAGAACTTATGGCGAACAACCAAAACGTTTACCATCTTTGATTTTAAAAATGAAATAGTGTATATTAACTACTCTGGACAAATATTCAAATATATGTGACGTATTTGCTGTATCTAAATTCGGTAATCCAATGGTTGGTGTTTGTTGTGAACGTTAAATATCGCGACAGTACCTTTTTATAAACGTAACGTCGTTCCCGGCAAATTTGACAGTTGCCGATTTAACGTTACGAAATTCCGCCAACATGTGGCGTTCGAATAACATCTTTGTTTTCTAGCTTGTTATGAATCCTACATTTCTTTAGTAACTTGTATTTACATGCTTTATATTGTTAAATCGGTGTCGAGACGTACGAAATCATGCTTGTTTTCTTTATAATTCATATTTATGTACGTACTGACAGTTATTCACATGATAAACCTTGACCGGCAACGGACTATATTCTTACACGCAAGGATAAGGCGTGCTAAGAACTATAAAAAACGGACTTTTCTTATAACGAAACGAATTTGAACTGATCTGGAAAGAATCCTAGAGGTAATAGCACATACACGAAAAACACATTCAAACGTTTTAACATATTATAATTCTTATATGATTTGCATATCTATAAATACTTGAATTGGATTGGTCAATTAGAATTTTTCTCTAAGTTTACAGTTCGATAAACCATGTTTCCGAAACTACTTTTGTAATCTATTCATGCGCGATACACAAGCTTGCAGTGATCCCGTGATTTTCAGCAAATTGAGATTAGAAAACAATTGCATAACAGTTGTGACTATTCTAGTGCATATATAACAAAAAAAAGAAATAAATTTATTGCACTAAAGCTTCGAAAATGTACCAAAATTAAATTTAATAAAATTCCGCGAAATTTCATGAAGGATTTGGCGAATTTACGTCATGGCAAAAAACGACGTCATACGAATGGAAATTTTCAAGGTAAAGATTATTTCGTTACGTGTACGCTTCAAATTCGGATAAAATTTAATTAAAATGAAGTTTTTGAGGTAGGTGCTATTTTATTTAAGATTTACCTGTATTTATTATTATTCATAATAATAATCTCTGATACTTTTAAAAGTTGTTTAGTCATTATTTAAGGAGGTAGACCTAGGTTAAGGGAAATAACTCTTAAAATCATCCGTACGTTTGTGTCAACCATTTTCAAAAATATATTTTAAGCTTCTAGGTTACATAGATTATTTTCAATCTGTTTCATGTAAATGCTTAAAATACATTGATGAACTTGACTTTTACAAACGCTTAACTGATTTAAAGAGTTATCTCTCTGAACCAAGGTCTACCCCCTTAATATCCAGAAACCAAAGATATTGTTTTTAAATTAAAGATTGGGAACAATCTGTACACTGGTGGCAGCGAATTTAGTTTTCTTTTTTAAGAATTTTTTTAGAACTTACGTGAATATTTTTATGAGGCACGCAATTGTCAAGTATATACATTGTTTCTGTCCATATTTTATGATATTTGGTTACACATAAAAAAAAAACTGAACATAAAAAAAAGAAACTTCAACGAAAGCTGAAAGAAATAGATAGTACAGTTGGTGAATATAAATTAGATTATACAGTCATTCCCAAAAAATGGGTACAATTACAAAATTTCAGTGTCGCCGGCAAATAACCACAAAATGCAAGCTTAACATATGTCACAGATAATCTTTTTCGTGTTCTAAGTAATTAATATGTATACTAAAATAAAATTATATTCTTTTGTGATGTATATCGTAAATATATTTGTGTGATTTTCTATTCAATATACGGAAATCACACGAATTCTGAATGTCGCCAAGAAAAACTCCAAATATCGGTGTAAATTAAAATACTTTATTTCATCTAAATCATGATTAGATTTGCTTTTTTTATTTGACACTATATTGATTTTTATCCACAAAAATATTTTAGAATCAAAAGTTATAATATATACACTTTGATTTACCCATTAAACCAATGTCGCCGATAAACGTATTACCTACCGTAACGTATCTTTAGGTACAGTCAAAACATATTTATATGATTGGAAATCATGCCCAAAGTGACTTTAAGCAAAGTTGATCCATCAAATTTTGAAATCCTGCCTTTAACTTTTATTGCAATGAAACGAAAAATAAAAAAAAATCTTCTCTTTCTCTTTTTTTCGATTGTCGCATATAAGAATCCAACCTACGTAACGCGTATTTTGGAACGCACTAACCAAGAACAAATCAAAATGATGATTATTTCATTGAAAGCACCCATAAAGCTTCTCAATAATCAGTTTTGAGAAAGCAACTCAACAATATTGTTACATATTTCCATGTATAATGTAAATAAAACTAACCTCCGTTTAACTGACCTCCGTGACGCAGTTATTTACAGTTAAGTTGTCAGACTTTTTTTATCAGTATCAGCGGCCGCCGACACTGCCGAAAGTCATTTTTGTAGCAGACATCATTTATTATAAAGACAAACAAAATACAGATTTTGAGAAAAAAAATGTTTTTTTAAGAAAGGTAGGTTAACTTGTTTTTTCCCTATTATGTGAGCAACATTATAACGTTTAATAAACGTTATATCAGCCATTTTCTTAGATTTAAAATAGTCTACAACACAACTTGTGTAATTACGACGACAATCATAACTTTAACAGCGGTTTATGGCAAACATTTTCAAGATTATTTAGGACTCATCAATGTAACGGAGGTTATGCAAATAAAAAAAAAATCTAAAGATGCATGTAAACACGATCATACCAATTGAAATTCTTGTATATTGTTATAGATACCAAATCAGTTCATCAATTATCACTAATAAAAATCAAAAGGAGATGTCAATCATAGACGATATCATTGATTTACGTTACGGAGGATAGAAATTTAAGGAAAAAAAGTTTTTTTTCTCTAACAGGACTTTACTCTTTTTAGATAACGATTTACTAAGAAAAATGTTTAATTCTGTTGTCTTGTTTGTCATTTAATTCCAATATTTACATTCATTTATATGTTTACTGTTGGTAAGAACTGGCATTGTCCGTTATGGAGGTTTTAAATGTCGTTACGGAGGATAGAAATTTTCGAATGACTCCAAAACTTCATAGTTGAGTATAATACATACATTATGGTGTGAAGGAAGATGACATTATCTGTATAGAGCTAATAAAATTAAGTTGAACAGTATTCGTTTTGGTAAAACATATTTTTGAGTGAAAGTTCATGAATCGTTACGGAGATTTTGACAAGAACAAGTCCATTTGACTAAAAGAAACATATAACTTGATAGAAAACAGTTTTTTAGTTTGTAATGTCAATAAATTGTTTAGAAAAGCTAGCATTAAAGAGTTAAGTGTTACTTTGTATCAGCATTCAGATACTGGTTTGATATCAACCTCCGTAACAAAAATGGGGTGTGGATTAATACAAGCATAAAAAATACATACAAGTGATTCAAAACATAAATAATAGGGTTTTTCCTGGAAAGCTGTATTATGAAACTAAAATATTATACAGCATAACATTTTATTAGTTTAAATTTATTACTAAATAAGTTGTGAAAACTACTTATTTGAATTATTTTTTAAACACTATATTAATTCAGACCTTAAAATTGGTATTTGCTTTCAATATATACAGAATAATACGTATAAATCAGTTTGCTATGGTGGTAAATGTAACCCATTTCACATGAGCCTGGATTTAAATCTTGTGTTTTTCTCTAATGCAATTTGTAAGAGGACTTTATACAACACTAACCTCCGATACGTTCATACTTACCTTGTCTTACAAAAAATGCTAAAACTAGAAAACAACTAAAATGGTGTAAGTAAAATTTAATAAATGACAGACTAGATATAGACACAGAAGAAAACAACACTCTCTCTCTGCTCAGTTGAAATTTATTTTTTAACAGTGACTACATTCGAATTGTACCCATTTTTTGGGAGTGACTGTATAGTATATATTTAAGTAATTTAAATTCAACAAGGATAAATTATAATCCAAGTTGAAATAAAATAGTTATTGAGTTTAAAAGATATCAACAAGGATAAATTTTAATCCAAGTTGAAAAGTAATTATATAGTTAGTTCAATTCTATATCAACAAGGATACATTCTAATACAAGTTGAAAAGGAAAAATATATTAGTTAGTCAGAATATATATCAACAAGGATAAATTCTAATCCAAGTTGAAAAGGTTATAATTTAAAATTAAACAAGGATAAATTCTAATCCAAGTTGAAAAGTAATAATATAGTTAGTTAGAATATATATCAACAAGGATAAATATACATCCAAGTTGAAAATAGTTAAGGATACAATTCAACAAAGATGAATTTTAATCTAAGTTGAAAGTTTCATTATAATAAAAGTAAGTGACATATTCAACCTGGATAAATTTTAATCCAAGTTGAGTTTTAATTTAGGAGTCTATTTTTAACAAGGATAAATCTGAATCCAAGTTAAGTATTAAGACTATAATCTTTCAAAAGGGTCCAGTTGTTAAAACTATAGTCTATTTCAAAGTTGTAAATTAAAGTCTATTTCAAAAGTTTCTGTTATACAACAAGGATAAATATAAATCTAAGTTGTAGATATAATAATATTTGGATAAGGTCAAAGTTGAAAAATTTATAGTCTATTTTAAATTTGTTATTTATATAGTCTATTTCACAAAGTAAGGATAGATTCATAATTTAAAAAGTGTTTTTAAAGAAGACATAGGAAATTCCTTTTCACTTTCAACAAGGATAAAAAATAATCTAAGTAGAATAAATCTGAAAAAGTACAAGATTTAAAGGATAAAGTTTAATCCAAGTTGATTAGTAAATTGAAACTCTTGAATCCATTTAGCAATTAAAAGTAAAATGTATAATTTAAGAGACAGATCTCGTATACCACAGGGGTCCAATTCACTTAGTAGGGGAATTACCACACTAGCTAGTCCAATCATTCCCACTTGGTCTGTTGCATCTACAAATATTGATACCTGCTCATTTGAGGATGTCACTTGTCATAATTATTTAGCCTCAAACCAGGCTATTAGTTTAAACCAGGGAGAAATAAATACAAGCCCCAGGCTATTTAGTAGTACTGCAAGTAATATTCAAAGGGAAGTAAGCACAAACCCATTTCTTTTCCCAACTCAAAGTAAGAGTAATAGTGCTATAGCGACTATACCAAGAGAAAAATCATGTGAGAGTGATGAAGTAATAAAGATGAGACAAGAATTAGAGGCATTAAGAAATAAAAATCTTAAGAAATCCTATGAGAGTGAAGAAATTGTAAAGATGAGACAAGAGTTAGAGGCATTAAGAAATGAAAACCTTCAGATGAAGAATAATACGCAACATTTCACTCAGATTAAGTCTGACCCTGTTATCAGTAGTCAAAATAGTTATGCAGAGACCCAGCAACGTTCAACAAACTCCTGCAATAATATAAGCTTGCCAGAGACCCAGCAACGTTCCAAAAACTCCTACAATAGTATAACATTGCCAGAGACCCAGCAAGAGACCTAGCAACGTCCAACCTACTAACACCACATTGCCAGACACCCAGCAACGTTCTACACATACATACATGGATACAACATTGTCAGAGACCCATCAACAACCATCATATGCCTATGCTAATACGACACTACCTGAGATCCAGCATCGTCCAAACTATTCGTGTACGAGTACAATCATGCCTGAAATCCAGCAACGTCCAGACTACCAGCAGTATCCAAACTGGTTACCTAGACAAAAGTATGGCAGACCACAGCAACAGCATTATAATTATGACAATTCAAAGATAGATAATGGGAGAAGAAACAGAGTGCCATTTTACAACGGCAGAGATCCTTGGAATGCCTATTGTATGCAATTCGAGCTTATTGCAGAGATCAACAGATGGGATACTGATACTAAAGCCATTGAATTAGTAACAGCACTTAAAGATGAGGCAATGGTTTATGCTTCCTACCTCTCACCAGAGACCAAAAGATCTTTCTTTGGGCTATGTGCAGCTATGTCAAATAGATTTGGTGACCATGGATATCCAGAGACATATAGACAAGAGTTGCACACATTAAGAAAACAGGGCAAAGAAAACATTCATGAATATGCATCCAAAGTAGAAATGCTAGTCATACGGTCATTTCCTACAATTGACACAGCCACTCACAGTACATTGAGTGTAGAGTACATGCTAAGAGGATTACCTGACCAGAGCATTGCCATAGAATTACTGACAAAGAGGATTACCAGTATGACTGAAGCTATTCACCAGGTGACGTTATATGAAACGTATAAGAGAGGGAATAGAGACAGAAACATCCGTCAGCTTAGTATGCAAGAAACTGTTGATGTAGAGACAAGAGAAGATGATATTGAAATAAGGAAAGTTGGTGGGAAAAGATATGTAACGGAGGAGAGGTTTTCACAATTGGAAAGAGGAATGAAATACTCCATCAAAGACTCCATCACCCAGTCTATCAACCAGTCACTAGAGAAAGTCATTCAAACAGAAACGGCAAAGTATTATACACAACAAGATTATGACAGTAGTTCATGGCAAAATAAGCACGTGTATGGAGACCGTACGAACAAGATGAGGAATCTCAGATGTTTTAACTGCAATGAGGATGGCCATTACATAAGAGATTGTCCAAAAGAAAAGAGAAGCCCCTTTCATAAGGAAAACAGAAGTGATTTTATAAGGAATGATGAAAGGAGTCAAAACCAAACTGAAGAGTCTTTAAACTGCTAAGGGTTGAGACTATCGACCAAGTGTCAGCCCCTCAACATGATAAAAAAATAGTTAAAGAGACTAATTTAAAAAATGAAGAGAAACCTTGCCAAATGAAAGAGCATTTGGTTGAACCGAAAACATCAGTGGGTACAGTTTTTATAAAGAGATTATTTGAAGAAGATAGCCTAGATATACAGGACCTAGATTTTAGCCTTGAGATGTTGTTTGAGGAGTCTAAGGAGATACAACAGAACACACCAGAGAACACACCAAAGGAGTTAATGGGTAGTGCAGAAACGATCAGCAGGATAGAAGAGAATATTATCATTGATCGGGTGACAGCAGCTAGCATTGCAGTTCCAGTGGTCATTAACAAGATTGTTGACGAATACAGTTATTGACACTGGATCGGAGTTGACTGTTTTAAAAGGGGAGACAAGGGGGGTTCCAATAACAGCAAAACAGTAAATTGATTTGGCTTAAAACAGATAACAAGGAATTGAAAAGGGACAATAAAAGATAGCAGTAAATGAAATTTTAAAATCAGTCCAACAAGGACCAATACAGTACAGTCAGTACATCTTATTATATGGATTGCTAGGCCTTAACAGAGACATATATATTCACTTATTTGAAGGATATAATGTCGAGAAATTGAATATTTGAAGCTGTTAAAGACACATCTTTATTTGCAGCAACAGTTTCTAAGCTTCACTTTTCATTATGTGAACCAGTTAAGCTATCGAAATATTGATAGTCAGGATTCTCTTTCATGTAAATACAAATAGGAGGAGTAGCACTTTTAAGTGTGAATGCTAAAGAAAAAGATGACGTGTAATTCCCAAAGGCTACATTTCACTCATATGCTCAAACATATGATATACATATATACTATTTTTATGCCCCACCTACGATAGTAGAGGGGAATTATGTTTTCTGGTCTGTGCGTCCGTTCGTCCGTCTGTTCGTTCGTCCGTCTGTCCCGCTTCAGGTTAAAGTTTTTGGTCGAGGTAGTTTTTGATGAAGTTGAAGTCCAATCGACTTGAAACATAGTATACATGTTCCCTATGATATGATCTTTTAAATTTTAATGCCAAATTAGAGAATTTTCCCCAAATGCACGGTCCACTGAACATAGAAAATGATAGTGCGAGTGGGGCATTCGTTTACTGGGGACACATTCTTGTTGTATTTTGTAAATAAGTATAAAAGGAGATGTGGTATGATTGCCAATAAGACAACTCTCCAAAAGAGACAAAAAGACACAGACATTTACAACTATAGCTCATCATAACACCTTCGACTATGAGCAACAAACCAATACTGCATAGTCAGATATAAAAGGCCTTAAAATGACAAACGAAAAACAATCAAACGAGAAATTTAACAGCTTGATTTATCTAAAAAATAATCAACGAAAACAACCACTGAATTGCAGGCTCCTGACTTCGGACAGGCACATACAGAATGTGGCAGGGTTAAACATGTTAGTTGGTGCCTAACCTTGGACAGTGTTGTAACAGTACAACATAACGTTTATTATTTGGTCATTGAATTAAAATTATATACGGTGTATCAAGGCTTTTGTTTTTATAAAAAAAATCCATATGATAAGTTATTGTAAAAGTTATACATTTTTAAAAGTGATTTTTAGTCAAATTTTATACAAATGGTCATTTTCACAAATTATAATTTGTACAAAAAATGTGTACAAAGTCAAAATACAAATTATAATTTATAAGAAAAATGTGTACAAAGTAAAAAAAAACAACTATAAGTCGTACCTATTTTTTGTACAAATTATTATATGTACAAGATTTTACATCTAAAAACATGTTCACAGACAATGGAATTTATTACTAAGAGTAATAATAATGTATATGGGAATGGTCCTGGACCCCACTGATTTTAAATATGTTTATGCGATGTTTGTTACTGGAATTCTTCTGCAAATACGTGACCTCCATATCACCAATGGAAAGACCCCAATAGTGATAATAAAAAGATGTGGTATGAGTGCCAATGAAACAACTCTCCATCCAAATCACAATGTTCAATTTTCTTCAATTTCTACTTAAGATTGGCTGTCAAAATGCTAACATTCCAATTTTTAATAACAGTTAACAGCAAAACAATCTCACAATAACAAATAACAATAAAAGTAGTAGCCCTATAACAGATAACAAGGAATAAGACAATAACAGCTAACAGTAAATATATTTTCAGAATAACAGATAACAAAGAATTAAATTACTCCATAACAGCATAACAGTTAAACCCCTTGCCCCCCTCTTCTAAGTGAGAAGTTGTATGATCAGATTCCTGAAAGTAAACGGCCAAAACTAAGGAGAGCAGCAAGAACTGTGGAAGTTGCTGAGGCCGGAAAGAACTTGACAACATGAGGGATTACAGAGGTGAAAGTTAATCTGAGGAGTGAAACATTCAAATGGCCAGTTTATATAGCGCCCATTAAGAGAACATGTTATTAGGATGTGACCTAATTGATGAAATGAAAGTAGCCAGAGTCGGAGAAAAGGACACCAATTCTGGGCTTATCATTTACAAAGAAGCGGACAGAAGTGAGTTCCTGTCAACCAGAGATTCAATGGAAGAGCCGGTAATGGCAGATGACAGAGAACCCATGGTAGCAAGTATGCAGGACATGTGTGAATATATAGGAATAATTACAAGTGCAAGTTATAAGCGTCATCAGGTCACGGACAAGGTCGATGTCCAAATGTTGCCTGACCCTTTGCAACATATTACAGAAGATAATTTAAGTGTTACAGATGAAAATGTTCCTGTTACAGAAGAAGACGGAAACCTGTTCTGTCATAAGGAAAAAATTAGTCAACTGAAAGATAGTTTCCGAAATACAAATTTAAACCAAACTAAGAAAGAACTTGAGAATGAAAAACATGTAACTCAAGACACACAAAAAGATTGGAGAAAAAGGAAGAAAAGAGCAGTAGAGGATACAGAAGGAGAAAGAACACAAGATACACAGACAGACCAAAAGAGACGAACCAATAATACAGTGAAGCTGTTGGCAAAAGAAGACGTTGAAAATTTTAAAAACATTTCATAATACTGAAAAGACACAAATTCAGAAATTTGTTGAAATTATTTATATGTATATTGTTTTGTATGCCGTTGGTACAATTTTACCATTACACGTGTCATGAATCGTGATAACAGGTTATTCGTGATCGAGTCAAAATTGACTGGGAAAAAAATATATTTCTTAATTTGAATATTCTATTGAGACAGCAGGTGCTTGTTTAAATTTTGTTTGATTGTATATAAATATTTAATCTTTCGTAGTTATTTAAATTTCGAGACGAAATTCTATTTTGACGGAGGGCAGTGTTGTGAACGTTAAATATCGCGACAGTACCTTTTTATAAACGTAACGTCGTTCCCGGCAATTTTGACAGATTAGAAGAATTATTTAAAAAGGTTTAACAATGTCATTAGGTTATACAATTTTTTATAGTTGTTTACTGCTGTTGTTTTCGTAACTAATATTTGATGCATTTTCCTGATTGATTTTGTATATAAGAATTTTGCATTAATCGTGTTCCTATTGTTCAACGATTATGTCATTATCTTACAAAATTAATACTTTTTTTCAGGGAGGAATTCCTAGCAGACGTCTCATCTTGGCGTTAGAACCAGAAGCTGCATCTATCTACTGTAAAAACTTACCTGTCAATAGAACAATTAGTTCTGGGAGCAGATCTACACTGGATGTTTTTGAGGCTTGAACAAAGTATCTTATATTGGATGCTGGAGTTTCAACACTAAATGCAACGTAATGCTAATATTCCTCGCTTACGATAGTTAATGAGCAGGCTTTTTTTTCTGATATGCTGCAGACTTTTCATAGGAAACTTATATTTCAATCCTGGTATCTTTGATGAGTTATTTATCACGAATACGATATTGTAAAATTGTTAAAATTTTGAAAAGTTCTGGTAAATACGGCAAAGACAATCTAAACGTGGGGTAAAACATCTTATTGTTTGAATAATTCAACATTTTATATACAGTCAATTAACCAAAATGAACATAACAATGATATTTCATGTCAACACTAAAGTGCTCAATACTCAGCTGGTTACACCCTTGTGGCACCGTTAAAGTCCACAATTCCTCTAAAGTCCACAACACCGCTTAAGTCCACAAAATAACCTCCGCTAAAGTCCACAAGAAAACGCCGTTAAAGTCCACAATAACAAGTTTCGCTAAAGTACATAAAAATACACCGTTAAATTCCACACATTTTTTTTTTTATCCCTTTAGTACAATACAAAGCTTGGTAGTTATGTCTTTTGTCAGTTTGATAAATTAAAAAAAAAGTACAGTGTCTGTAGAAAATTTTGTTCCATTTATTGGATCTTTGTATTCTGGTGATCCGATCAGTGAACCAAACAAGCCAATTTGGACATCATTTGTAAAAAATTATCTAGTCATAGTAAATACGTTAGTTATTACAAAATTACTGCTTTCTAAAAGCACTATTTTGTTTACTTCTTATTTTTTGTATATAATCACTTTTTGACGTAACTTATATATGTTACAGTGAATTTGTATAATCAGGGATTATGTAGAATCCCTAATTTTTCAGGGATTATGTAGAATCACTAAAATCATTAGTGATTATATATAATCCCTGATAATTACCAGTGATTTTACATAATCACTGAACATTTTCATATTTATTCTACAAACTTCCTGAAATGGTTTTAGGGATTATTAATAATTCAAAGATCCTTTGTTTGATAAAAATTAAAGACAAATTATCATTTGTTTTTTTCTTATTCCTTGAAAGTTTATAAATAAACCCATCATAGATACAAGGACTAAATTTAGTATAAATGCCAGACGCGCGTTTCGTCTACAAAAGACTCATCAGTGACGCTCGAATCCAAAAAAGTTAAAAAGGCCAAATAAAGTACGAAGTTGAAGAGCATGTTAATACATGACATTAATATTACTTATAAAATCTGAGAAACTGTAAAAACTTATATCAAGCATTTCAGTTTAATTCTATCAGTCTTCTCACAAGTAAATAGCTGGCTTGACGGTTTTTGTAGTAAAGTTCCTAAATATTATAAAAACTTATCTTCCAACATTATATGTACTTTCAATAACTTTAATTTCAGTGAACATTTGAACTCAATTTCATACTAATACAGGAGATTAACTGATAAAGTTACAATGTAGAGATCCGACTGTTATACGTATTTTGAATAAGTACGTCTAAGGTCTGGACCATATACGCGTATGGTCAAAATGCGGATATGGTCTGGAATATCCGTATATAGAAAGTGATTAAAATATTGATATACTTACTAGGTAAACTACTATGAAAATGTAAAATAACCTTTTACATTATAAAGTTCAAATGAAGTTATGTTGAGTTTTACAAAATGAGGAAGCAGACAAGAGCAGCCACTTTGATTTGTTTAGACAAACTGGAATCAGAGTCATATGTTTATTTTAATGTTATCAATTGAAAATGTTTGCCTACCAGGTTGTTTGGATCATCGTTCGACCTATTAACTCATTAACCGGAATTAAAGTGGGTGTTGAAATTTTTTTTTCTTTTTTTAAAAGTACTCTGCAAATTCATGGTATTAGAGTCTGATGCTTTTCTCATCTAAATCTGAAACCTACTTTATGCAAATTCAGCCAATTTTATTTAGGAGAGTTTTGATCAAATTTCCATCTTCAAATTGTTTTACAGTGACCTACAACATATATGTTCTAGACCATATGATTCTTTCACTATTTGGACAGTACGCGTACGATCTGCCTAATTTTAAGAAGTTGGTCAAGTGTATTAGATTGAATATTGCTCACTGAATTAAAGTTATCGGAACAAAACATAATGTAGGAAAAAATGTTTTTAGAATATTTATTAATTTTACTAGAAAAACCGTCGATCCAGCTGTTTTCTTGTTAATCTAATTGTAATGCTATTAATTTGTAAAACTCAATACAAGTGTTTTGAGAAATGTTTGTCTAAAGTAAACCCTTATGGTCCAAATACATGTATGGTCCAGCTCGTACTAGCCCATTGGAGAATACTCGAACTCTCCGACCGTACGAGTATACGCATGCGGTGCGGACCGTATGCGTACGGTCCAAGTACTCATATGGTCTGGAAGAGATACAAATGTACATTACAGATCAACATAGATTAATACAAAAATATCAATTGCAATTGAAATAAAAAGTTTTAAAAAATCTAAGTTTTTACTATTAAAGAAGTCACGTTCATTTAATATGTAAATCTCCTGTATTTATCATGTCCATGGGTGTCATTCGGTTTATCGAGAAAAAAAATCTTGAAAGAATACCTAACAGTGGTCAAGTATTACGACTGGATTGTTAAAGCTCTAGTATAGGATCGTGAATTCAATCTTATCGAGAAGACGTATGCAATATATTGTACGGACAAATTATAAAAAAATTAAACTGTCTGTCAGGATGGTTCAACATTATGTTCAGTATCTGAGAAAAAAATCAAGGTTTAAAAGTAAACCGTTCTTACAAATCTACAAAAGGCAGATTGTTCCTCGACATTTCAATGACATTAAATATGTAAACTAACAAGTTTTTTTCATAATTCGAATGACTAAACAATTTTTCTTTGAAAAATGTCATTCCATTTTAATGATTCAAATGTTTCTTATTTTTGTGTAAAATTTTTGAAGATTACAGGTATACAACTATACTATTATAGGGTAAAAAGCGAATATTTCTTGTCAGTTTTGTTCAAAGTTAAAAGCGCAAATGTCCTTTAGTGTTACAGGTGAAAAAAATGCATTGTCTTTCACGATCGCAATAATGCGTTGCTCGATCTTTCACGAATAATTCAAAAACAAAATAAACGGTTTCAAGGGGGAAAAAACTTGTATTTCATTGTAATAGCGGTCACACCAAAGATTTAGTTTCAAATGTATCATTATATATTGGAATGTAGTCATTATAGGTAAAAAAAACTTGTTCTCTTTTTAATATATCCCATAGACTTGTGTTGCGCCTTTTGTGTTTTCTCCTAAAGTACTGCATTTTTATTTATCTAACTGCACAGTATTATTGAGAAAGTTGAATCATTTTGACAAACATAAAAAAAAATCGCATTTGTTCCGCGTTTTAAAAATACAAGAGATTTTTCAAAGATTTTGATGTAAATATTCATTTACTAAGTAATTACATTTACGATCCGATCGCAATGCTTGACCACCTTAAGGTATTCTTCACGATCATTTCTCTAGATGATCGAATGACACCCGTGATGGCAGTACTACGTGAAATTTAAAAGTGCTCTCTGAAATTTAATTTATTGTTAGTAACCATAATGTGGAAAAAAGTTTATTTATTTTCAGTAAACATAATGTGGAAAGAAAGGTTTTTTTGAATATTTAGGAACTTGATTAAAAAAATGCAACTGGAAATGAATGTGCATGAACAATACATGTAAATGTAAAAAAATCTTATGTTTCTTGTCGGCGAAAGTGCCAAAAAGAAAATAAATAATTCATTTCAACCCATATGGTCCAAATACACGTGTATGGCCGAGCTCGTACAAGAGTATACTTATACGGTAAGACCGTACGCGTATGGTCGGACCGTTCAAGTATACTTATACGGTCTGAACCGTACGCATACGGTCCAAATACGCATATGGTCTGGAACATATACATGTCGCATTGTTGTCCTCGTCATGGGTGAGACACAATACAGCACCGATGCCGCGTATAATTTATTCAATTCATCTTCGACACATTTTGAAACAAAAACATTTTCCTTTTTGAAAACAAAACAAAAATGCAAACCAATGAGTGATGGAAATCTGCTTACCACCACAATATACTTGTGTTGAATTCGTTATCATTAAAAGCTAAAAGTCTATTTTTGAGATTTACGGACCGTTTTGGCCTCTGTGGAGCCTAACAGATACTGAATGAATTTTTTTCTTATGTTTTATAGATATTTGCAAAGGAAATGTCATAGTCAAATATAGGCTCCAAGATATGTCAGTGTCTCCAGCATATACATAAAGAGAACGCTATGTTGGAGTTTCTTGTGTATGTACAAATGTTTACTAGAGAATAAAAAGAGCACCATGATAGCCAGATAACTTTTCAGAAATGTTGTCTGTTTCATTAATAGAAAATCGCAATACAAAGATCAAGTTTTATTGAGATCAAAATAAGATACTATAATCTTTTCATTTATCAAAAATATAATTCAATCTTATAAGAAATACTTTCCAAGAACAAAATTGCATGCTTTTTATTAGATATATATACTATCGGCGGAGTAAAGAACAAACGAATTGATTTATGATCATAAAAAAAACATTGTGTGGACTTTAACGGTGCTTTTTTGTGGACTTTAGCGGAACTTGTTATTGTAGACTTTAACGGTGTTTTTTTGTGGACTTTAGCGGAAAGTTTGTGGACCTTAACGGCATTGTGGACTTTAGAGGAAATTTGTTGTGGACTTAAGCGGTATTGTGGACTTTAGAGGAATTGTGGACTTTAACGGTGCCACACACCCTCCATAAGTGGCATCGACTCGGTGCATGGTTGGAATACTCGTCAAAGATACCAGGCATTTTGTACTCCAGGCATGAGTTCAATTTGCATAAGATTATGATTGGTTCCATAATAATCTTATTACGATTCTATTAGTTTAAATGTTTATAAAATTGGGAATTTTGCTCTGTTAATTGTGTAACGATAAAGTGTTTAAAATATTTTAAAATTAAAGGTTTCGCTTGTCGATGAATCTAGCTAGATTTATGAAATAAACGATTCCCCGAACTAACAATAAACTAGTCTTGTCTTATTTCTACATACTTATTATAAAGCATTGTTTTCGGATTATGGATTATCGCTATTTCGCATTTGCTTTTCCTTTGTTTTTTTTGTGATAATTTTTCATATCACGCTACTCGCTTGATATATATCCAAAAAAATTAACGTCAGACTCCTTCTAGTTTTACATTGTTTCATCTTTATATACTAAAATTTATATATTTACTTATAGAATAGGTTCACACAATTCCGTTCAAATATCATTTTTCCTTATAGCCAACTCGCAAAACAACCACATATGCTAATGGTATTGTCTAAGATAACAATTTTACAATGAGGTTTATACATAAGTGGTACAAAGTTATTGAAATCACTGTACGTGAAATCAAGCCAGATTGTGAAATAAAATAAAACCTATTCAACAGCGTTCAAATGAAGTGGATTTATGACACAATGTAAGGTCACCGCTAAACATGTTTTACTTTAGTGTAACAATTGAAAATCACTGTGCATGAAATCAAACCAGGTGGTTAAACAGGAACAAAAAAATAAACCAAACAATTATTCAACAGTGTTAAAATGAAGCGGGTTTAAGAAACAATGTCAGGTCGCCTTAAACATGTTTTGTAGCACTCAACTTCTCCCCTGACATGGGACAGCGGTGTAATAGTACAGCATATTTAGAACAAATTGAAAAAAATCAGTTGAAAATTGCTAGGCACATAAGATAAACTTCTATATCATTAAGACAAAACACACAAAGCATCGATTTAAAAGAGTTCTCAGTTATCCGGATCTAGGTCAAAGCATATTACAATTTCCGACAATATATATATATTTAAATTTAAATAGACTTGTGTAAAATATTTAAAACAACACGTTTAATAATTTCTTGCGTCCGAAGCGCTTTTCTGGATTTACCTTCATCAGGAACGCTCAAAGCCAAACATTTGAAATCCGAACATGTATAAGTACCGAAATCGTTGAAGAGCTATATGTCATATAGCTATTTTTGTTATTGCAGTAAACATAATCCGTCTTGAGCGATAAATATAACCAAATGTTTAATAAGTTATCAAAGGTACCAGGATTATAATTTAGTACACCAGACGCGCATTTCATCTACATAGGACTCCTCAATGATGCTCAGATCAAAAAAGTTATAAAGCAAACAAGTACAAAGTTGAATAGCATTGAGGACCCAAATTTCAAAAAGTTGTGCCAAATATGGCTAAGGTAATCTGCTCCTGGGATTAGAAAATCCTTAGTTTTTCACAAAAAAAATCAAAGTTTTGTAGCAGGAAATTTATAAAAGTGATCATATAATTGATATTAATGTCAGCATCGTAGTGCTGACTACTGGGCCGGTGATACCCTCGGGAACGAAACATCCACCATCAGTGGCATCGACCCAGTGGTGTAAATAGTTATCAAAGGTACCCTGATTATAATTTAGTACCTAGTTTAACATAATTCTCATATTTCATTCAAACGTTTTAAAAAACATTAATTTCTCATGATAACATGTCGTGTATAGGTTTTTCTGTAGTCCTGGGTATGTTGATATTTGCAATCAATGGCGTAAAGAGGTTTTATTGTCCTGTATATATATATATTTGTATTTCACTTGATATTTTATTGCTATACTCAGTTATTTAAAGTGGATGTAAACATAGTGCCTTTAACCTTAAAATTGACTTGTTTTGCTCGAAATCCTACTTTTACCTCCCCGTTTGTGGCATGGGAATTATATGCATGTTTAATTGATCAGTCATAACATATGTATATATGGCTAGTAGAATAGGTTTTAGTATAATGATAAATAAAATAATATAGTTTTCAACTTTAAGTTATCTGTAAACAATCGGCGCAAATGAAATACAGAATCGACGCGGGTGAAAGAAAAACAAAATCGGCGCAATTGACTAAATACATTGGTACAGTGATAGTGCAAAATATGTACATGAATATGCATCTATTTACAAAAAATATGTATACAATACAGTTGGTTTCAAAATAATATATATTTTAGCCAGGAGAACCCATAATTTATGAAATTACATAATCATTTTAGCTCTGATATTTTTGTTTGATTAGCTCATCATTTTCTTAACTTTAGTGTATTGACACGAGCCAAATAGAATTTCTTTAGGTATAATTTTCTGTTGTCGTTAAAAAATGAACCTTCGAACATAAAATGCAATTAGTCTCCGATGCTACCGAAAAAATGGCTAAAAATGAAGAAGACAAACAGACAAACAATAGTACACATGACACAACATAGAAAACTAAAGAATAAGCAACAAAAAAACTAGGGGTGATCTCAGGTGCTCCGGAAGGGTAAGCAGATCCTGCTCCACATGTGGCACCCGTCGTGTTGCTCATGTTGTAAGAAATCCGGTAAATAGTATAATGCGGTAGGTCACATTCATGAAAGTGAAGGGGATTGTACGTAAGGAACATATCCGATATCATCTGTGAAACGGTTATTTCATAACGGTCAACCAACTCGTGATGGCGTCCGTAAAATTTACCGTTTGGAACTCTTTGTTTAATAGCTTCCTTTTGAGCAGCAACCATCTATCAAGTAAATCATGAAATACAAGCACGGTAATGTTGTATCAATTTGGAGATATATACCCCGTATGCAGGTTCTGCTGGAATGTTGTTAGTTAGAAATGGAAAGTTCACAATTGCAAAGCTGAACCATCTATTTTGTCGTAAAGTTTTGTTTTCAACGACCCTCATTGTCAATTTCTAGATGTAAGTCAAGATATGAGGCCGATTTAAATGTATCTGTTGTATCCTTTATCTTTATTTCGATGGGATAGACGCGTTCAACATAGTCACCAAATTTTGAATTATTTAGTGAGAGAACATCATCTTTATAGCAGAGTAGAGTTAAAGGATGTTGCTAACTTCTTATCTTTTTTCCTAAAAAGTTCTTGTATGAAGTCAGCCTCATAATTACCTGATTTCGTAGACTCTTGTAATTGTGAATTCCATAACTGTTTGAATTGATCTTGTAATCACAACGTAAGTGCATTTTTAACCATATACGTTACCAAAACATTTAGAAATTCAAATATTTGAAAAACCACATTCATTAAAAAAATTCGTATCCTTAGCTATATATAATATAATTTTTTTTTACATACATTATTCAGAGTAAATACTGTTTTAATGTTGTATATGCGATAGAAGATAGCTTAGTCTCTATAGCAGATACTAATTTAATTCGATATCAATGTCAAAAGTATATCTACCCAGTTCCCCCATATTCCATTTAACAAATGTTGAAATTAACCACCTGAACTTATATATCATTATTTATAGCGTCGTCCAGGAAGAAAATTAATCACTGTGGAATTTCAAAGTACAGCACAGGTACAGATTTCCTTTAACAATTTTCAACATTTAAATGAATCATATATATCGTATATTGTGTATTATATATTTATACCGGATATGTTAATCGCCATAAAAAAGACATGGCAACTTTCCCCGGTATTAATTTCTAACGCAGGATCATTTGAAGAACCAATTCCACGATATTACAGATCAGGTGATGGACTTTGAAGTCCCTGTATTAAAAAAATATCTCATTAATTAGGTCAATCTACCTGGATTTTGTTCGTAGTTGTTTGTTTTGTATGCCTATAAACAGGTTGGGAAAAAAACCTCTATATGGTGATCATACCTTTATAGAGAAATATTTTGTTTAGACTGGATTTAAAGCAAAATATGGCATATTGGCATTCTTTTCTTATTATGGCAGTAACCTGCAACATTTGATGCATCAAATTCATCAGTTGATGTACTTAGTTTAATATGCACATGCCCAGTTTACTGATAAACTGACTGAATATACAATTTATTGTTCACCATGATTGAAAGCTGTGATGATCAGGTAAATTCTACTCAGTTATGCCTCACTGAACAGAATTTCTATTGTTAGATTTAACATTAAATTTAAAGGTCAGCTGTCCCTTTTGTTGTTGATCAGGTATACAATAGAATTCATTAGTTCTGTCACTTTAGCAGAAAACTGGGCATCCCAATTTTTAGTTAAGTGCAAATTATTGATGCATATGATGCTATAGATTATAGCTAATATAACTAGAAAATGCCAATCTGCCCTATTTTGCTTTAAATCCAGTCTAAACAAAAATACCCCTCTATAGAGGGATAAGTGTATCCCTCCATATAAGGATTAGCCATCTATTAATACCTTGCCACGCAACTACACATTTTACACATACCCCTTTCCCACGCGATTACACATTTTTACACATACCCCTTTGCCCCGCAATTACACATTTCTACACATCACAGTAAAATCGGTTTTACTCTAATTTAAAGGCGAAAATAATGAAATTGTAAAAAGAAACGAGTTGCTGAAAACTTCCCCTTTGTTTTTAATAAAATTTTATGATCGAAAAACGTTCAGTGTACGATATTTTTGGAGCAGACGACAGCTGTAGCAGATATTTCGGAAACAAAATGTCCGCCGTTTTTCACTGACGCTGACATGTCTGAGCAAAACAGCTTATACTCTGATGAGGGCAGTGACGACAATGAATTATCAAGTGGGAATGAATGGCTGGAGAATTGTAATGCTGAAGTCGATCATGGTTCCCCTGACAATACACCCGTGGTATCAGATGAAGAGGCCAATGACGAGGACGATGCAGCTCCCGAAAGCAGAACTTGTTTGGAGAGAAACATACGAAGAACTTGACATATACCCCTTTATTCAGATCACTGGTCCATCACACAATCTGAACCCTAATGCCAGTGAGCTTGAGTATTTCAAGCTTTTCTTCGACGATAATATGCTTGAGAAAATTGTGAGCCAAACAAATCAATATGCAGCTCAAAATGGCCCCGACCCACTCTGGAGTGATACCACCCGGGATGAGATTTCGGCTTTTATAGGTGCTTTTTTCATAAGTTAATATTATTCAAAATATTTAAAACTATATTCCACACCTTTCAGAGTTAAAATTTACCAGAAAATCCTGTTTGCCAGATATATATCTGGTTAAATATTTGCACATACTATGTACATAAAAACACAGGCAAAAATTCCAAATTCACTTCAATTTGCCATCATAAACCTTTGCAAAGTTGAATAGACTTACCATAATTAAAGAAGAATATATACATTCCAAAGATAATAAACTAGCGAAATATAAAAATCATTTACATGCGGTTTTTAATGCAATTACACTAAAACAACGTCAACATGTACACGTTAGAAAAACAAAAAAAAAATGTCAAGGACGTAAAATGACGTCAAAAAAATGTGTGTCACATGACGGGCACCTGTCAATACCAAAACAAAATTCCTAAAATAAGAAAGGTCACATAGTGGAGGGGGAGGACAGGGGTAAGGGAGACAGGGAGAAAGGGGGTAGGAGAAAGGGGGTGGAAGAAAGGAGAAAGGAGAGGAAGGCTGGGAGAAAGGAGAAAAAGTTAGAGAAAGGAGAAAAAATAAAATATCTCTCCTTTTAAATTTTTTTCTAATATTTCAAGAAAAAAATATCTCAAAAGGAGATGTTTTATTCTAATGGGAGAAAGGAGAACGGGGGTAGGAGAAAGGAGAAGAGGGGTGGGAGAAGGGAGAAGAGTACCCCCTGTCCTCCCCCTCATAGTGCGCATTTTGTTTTAACTGTACATTGTTGTACATTGTTGTCACGGTAAATAAAAATCTGAAAAATTCTGAAAAGATAAGTAAATGCTGTATTATTTTAATACGCAACATGTACTTTATTTGGTAATTTATGTTGAAACTGGAATTAGTATTTCACGTATATTTTTTCAGGGATGCAGATATTAATGGGAATAAACCAGCTTCCTGATTATTCCTTTTACTGGTCCAATAATAAGTATTTAGGGAATCAGGGGTTTAAAGAAGTCATGTCAGTAAAACGGTATGAAAAGCTCAACCAATATATCCATTGTAATGATATAGAAACTGATGTCCCTGTAGACCAACCTGGGCACGATAAGCTCCACAAGATACGCCCTCTTATTGATTCATCTCTCCAAAAATTCGCAACACGATACAACCCAAATAAAACCAAGCCATTGATGAAGCTATGGTGGCTTATAAAGGAAGATCGGTAGCCAAACAGTATATACCATCTTGTAGAATTCAGAAAAAAGACAGAATACATGGGCTTAATTTGGTGCTGCCAAATTGTGTCAATAAATATGTAATGAGTAATCTTTCTTCTCTACTCTGTGTTCAGACCTGACATGCATGGTGTTTAATAATCAATGCTATCGTATTTTGGTATATATGACTTTGTCGTCGTTCGTCTGTTAAGTTTTGGCTCCCGTAATTTTTATTTGATTCAAAGTTATTATAAATTAATCATCTTCTTCTTTATAAGACAGTGCATTAGCTCCATTCTACAAGAGAACCATTTGATCTTGATAGCTATCAGTACACTATAATGAATGTACAGTTGATCATCTTAAATACAGGCTGAAAAAGAAAACAAAATACATACTTTATAAATGCCCGGTAACTAGGCCACCCTCTGTACCTCTGTGATTGTCACTCCGTGATGATTGATTCTGTACTTTATTTATATGACTATTAAACTTCACTACATATGATACTTATTATTTACAAAATTCAATTTTGACTGGAAAAAAATGGTACTTATTACTTACAAAACTCAAATTTGACTTGAAAAAAAAATGTCCTATTGATATTTTTCATAACAATATTGCGTAGTAACCACACAACCGATATTTACCAAATAAAAACCATAAGATGAAGAAATGTTTAATTTGGTTCTGTTCATTTGGCCTTAATTTTCGTGAGGATCCTTTTCCTTTTTTGATGAGGTAAACACAATCAAAAATATTTACGATTTAATTTTGATTAAAATGCATAGCAAAATTTTCAAGAAATATTTTTCTTTGTGTTCAACTATCAAAAACAAAAAATAAGCCTGAATTATATCATATGGCCGATTCCAAATAAACAATAAAAGTTTAAACATTTCTACATCTTGTGGTGTTTGTTTCATAAAAATCGATCATGTAGTTACTTCACAATATTTTTTGAAAAAAAAATCGATTTTAGATGAAATAACAGCATTTTTTAAGTGAGAATTCTTTTTTTTCCAAAATTCCTTTAAATTTATAAGTTGTCTGATTCCATGCATTAATCGCCATTTCCGTTTGTTGATTATATTATAAGCAAAAGGTGCTCCAGACAGTGGAGGAATGTATTCACAAGAAAGAAAGCAGGACTTCCATACATACTTCTACGGCTTAAATCAGTTAGGGGATACGCAATATTGATTTGTCAATGAAACAATTCACATCAACTTTGGTGCAATTAATATTTGATTAAACAAAAATACACGATTAAATCCTTTGATGGGTGGACAGCATCATTATAATATGAAAAGGTACAGTTTCAAATTAACAAATCAATATTTAAGCAAAGCTTTAATTGTCAGTTTCGGCCCATACACACACATTTACATACGTGCTAGTGCATTTCCAAGTGAACAACGTCGCGTATTTATGCTTTGTGGGAAAACGACTGTAACGTGACGTTACTGTTGCCTGGTAAGTAAAAAACATCAAAAAATAAATGCGTGGCAAAGTGTTAAGGCATAAACACCATGTAGAGGGTTTGTTCCCAACCTGATTAGTAAAGTAAAATCACAAAAATAACGAACTCCGAGGAAAATTCAAAACGAAAAGTCTCTAATTAAAGGCAAAATCAAAAACTAAAACACATCAAACGAATGGAAAACAACTGTCATATTCCTGACTATGTTATCGGCGGAGATGAATGATGGTAACTTGTTTGATCCGTTGCACTATTATTTTCAAACATTAAGGTTTGTTTTCGTAATTCCTGTTAGTTTTTATGTATTATACAACAAGAAATCATAATGACAGAATTTTGACATACAATAAACATGTTAAACAATGAAAAATTGTATGAACTATTACTATGTACTATCATGATTTGCAAGTTTCCAAATATAATTAAAACAAACCTAAATCCTTTTGGTCCAAATCGAGCTTGGTGCTCAGTCTAATAGATGCAGTGCCATGATATGACTGATGACATGCAAAATCTATCATATAAATGACATTTTACTGTTGTTCTAGTACTATTAACATGAAAGTGCATGAACTGTTTTTCTAATTTCTTGGATTTTAATCCATTTCTTTTTTGTTCCCTATCTTAGACAAAGTCACTGTATCACATAAAGATGAAATGTTGAATTGGGCTGCTCATTCCTCATAATATAACATATATAACTGTTGCAATCACACCTGCTGAAAAAGACCACATGTTTTAAACAAAAACCTGAGTAATAAGACCATTAATTAATGATCCCTCTGTAGTGCATTTCAAATACTAGCAGTTTGAATCAACATTAAACGACCACTGGTCTTATGATATCACGTTTTACTCTCCCTTATATTGTCTCTAAAATAGGTTTTCATAAATATAAATTGACAATATTAGAAAAGTAAAATTCTCTTAGCTAGGGATTAAGTAAATGTTTACTTTCCTCTTGTTTAAGGACTTCTGAGAGGAAATAAATTTTACTATATTTTTGTTTAAACATACAATTCATAATTTTCTCAAATTGTGTTGTAAAACAGTTTAGTGAAATATTATATACAATATATAAAATAATACTACTATGATTTGCATATTATGTTTTTACGGATTATGTACCATTGTGTTCACACAGTGACACATCGGGGGCATTACGTTTGTGCGAACGTGGGAATTAAATATTTTTTCGTTTGCGCGCAGCTTTTGGTTAAATTTGCAGGCATTTTTCTTTTTGTTCTCAGATAAACGTTACTTAAAAATGATTGAATAAACTAATAAAAAAAATAACTTTTATAACCTTATTTACCTGCGTTTACTTGTCAATTCAATGCGCGCAAATGTAATGATGATGCGCACAAACGTAATGCACCGGACACATTTTATATTGTTCAACTAAAAAATACAAATCAGTTTAAAAAAAGTTTTCGTTTACAAATTTTTGATTGTTAAGGTAGTCTTAAGCTTACCCGCACCTTTGTCCAGACTTTGTCTTCGTCTGTCCTGTACCAAGGCAGGAATATAATAGTTGTTTTCCCATTCGTTTAATGTATTTGATTTTTTGTATTTTACCATTTGCTAAGGGACATTGTGTTAGCAGCAACCCAACAACAGGTTGTTCGATTCGTCTAAAAAGTTCAGGACTGAGAGATCATAATCAAATTGGACACGTTTACCCTTTGTCAGATTTGATCTTAAAGCTTTAGTTTTTGAGATATAAGTCAAAAACTGCATTTGACCGCTATGTTCTATTTTTGTCTATGACGGCCATGTCTTTTGATGGATCAAAACTTTGGAGAAGTTTTATAAATAAGATACCATAAAGTACATTCAGTTAAAGTTGAAAGGTATTTGGCCTAGTAGTTTTAGAGGAGAATTTTTTTTAAAAGTTTACGACGACAGACGACGACGGACGCTAAGTGATGGCGTAAGTTCACATGGGGCCATTTTAGACCCGGTTAGCCAATAAGGTAATATGTATCATCCATATCCTATGATAAACCTAATTTTCAATAATTTACAGAAGTGATACTCGCCCTTGATGGCATGTGGAGAGACTATTACAGAGCCGCTTATGGTCGCAGCGATTGATTTAGGAACAACATTCTCAAGTTACGCTTTCGCCACCAGAGGTGAATTTAAAGATGATCCCACAAAAATATCCTCTTATGCATGGTCTACTGGCTCACAACCAGGACTGTCACTCAAAACACCCACTTGCATTCTGTTTGACAAAGTTCAAAATTTCTTTGCCTTTGGTGCTGAAGCAGAAGATAAATACACAGAGCTAGCACAGGAGGAAGACCACATACACTGGTCCTTCTTTAGAAGGTTCAAAATGCAGCTATATGACAAACAGGTTAGTCTTTCATGTAAACTTTACGAATCAGGATTTGTAGGAAAACAGTTTACCTTTGCTTTTATGTTATCAATTTAAACTTGATCACATAGAACATGAGGTAGGTCTATTCTTATTAAGAAAAAATTGAATCGAAGATAATGGAAGAGAAAGGATCTCAGTTTATGGATGTATTAATATAGAAATATGGGAATGAAAATTGATGCTCAATATAGTCTTCAAACTGATATGAAATTGTAATAAGGTAATTTTATAGAAAATTTCATTAATATATATCATAAGTAGTTCCTATTAAACTAACTTATGCAGAAAAATTAACATTGAAAGGTTCTTATAAATTGAATGTCACTAGACCATGACCTAACGGTCAAGTCATAAAAATAGTCGTCAGACTATATTTAGCGGCAGTAATGCAACTGTTTTGAAATTGCCATTGACCTGTCACAAGTAGTACCTATACAACTTAGGAAGAAAACTCAACACTGCACATTGCTTCCTAAAGTCACTGGCCAGATTCTGGATGAATAATTAGCCAAAACACTGTTGGTTTATTTCTTTTAATTGAAATAAATTCGACTCAGCGTGTCGGTCAATAATCAAATCATAATCAACCTGTGCAAAAGACACTACAAATAAATGTTTAATATATACATAATTTTTAATGGAACAAAGTAGACGAAATTCGAACATTTGTGTTTTACATTTACAGGAAATATCCAGGGATTTTATGTTGGTAAGTGAGAAGGGTTGTCTTATACCAGCAATGAAGGTCTTCTCAGAGAGTATTAAGTATCTTAAAACACACTTAGAGAATCATATCAACAGTAAAACAGTGTGTATTAAACCACAGGAGATAGAATGGGTGCTAACGATCCCAGCTATTTGGACAGATCCTGCAAAGCAGTTTATGAGAGAGGCTGCTAATATTGTAAGTTATTTTGCTTGTTCAATCGTCTTTTATTTGAATTTAATGACTACCATTGGGGGAAGAGGGCGAGGGGCGATAATTTAAAAGTAATTGCAACGAGATAAACTATCAGCATTTGTATGTTTATTGAAAGCTTTTAGATGCTATTTTTCGACGACAAGTACAAATTGTATATTACTGTTAAAAAGAACTCGGGAAATAGTCGTGTTTTTACGGTTGTCTACTTGACAAAAATTCCAACTTCATAATATGAAGAAAAAATATGAAATTTTGATTTTTTTCAATATGTTTGTTTATTTTTCATGCTAGTCGGCCTAAAATTGTGGTCAATGAAAGCTGTCCCAGAAACATGCCAATGACCCTAAAAACCGGTATTATATATTTGTTTTAACACATATGGAAAGATTAACATTTACAGTGATAGATACGCTTTAATCTGGAACTCCTATCACAGATTTAGAGTCAAACTATTATTGAACCATTGGTTTGTTTCATTGATTGCATAATGATGTTTGATTTTATCGGTCTTTACGGACTTTCCCTTTGGAGTTCAGTATTTTTCATTATACTTTTAGATAAATATATCGGAGATAGTTACTGGTCATATTTTGTTCATTTGTATATATTATTACATTCTACAGGCAGGTATACCCAACAGCCGCCTTATACTGGCGTTAGAACCAGAGGCTGCTTCCGTCTACTGTAAGAACTTACCTGTAGATAGAACAGTATATTCTGAGCGCAAATCTGTTCTTGAAGTTTTTTCACCTGGTACCAAGTATCTTATACTGGACGCGGGAGGTAATGTTAAACAAATACTTTTTAATTCACCCTGGCGAAAAAGCGAAAAAAACACTACTACGAAAACAACAAGTTTACAAACAACTTACAGTTGTAAAAAAAACAATACTGAGCGTCTCGAACCCTTCATAAGACGGGTGGATACCGGGTGGCCCGGAAGGGTAAGCAGAACCTGCTTTACCATGTTTACATTTGGTACCGATCGACTGTTCATGGAAAACTCTAATCATGTGGTACGTTTTATTCGTTGTAAAATACTACACAGCTACTTTTGCATAGGTACTATTTCTGTACCAAAAATATGTAGTACTGGAAATCTACTTTTAATATTTAGTACTATTTTGTTACTTAAGAATTATTGTAATATTTAGTTACCTGTATTTTACATTACTTGATTTGTACGTTAAGTACTACAGATTTTTGGTTGCACGGTTACATTTTCAGCATTTTGAAAGTTTTTCTATTTCAATTCTCTTAAAGTTATGATGTTCAAACATGGAATACTGTGATCATTTTTGAGATTTTTTTCTGTACCAATATTTTAAGTACAGATCAAGTACTGGAAAATGCAAGTACCTAAATATTACAATAATTCTAAGGTAGAGAAATTGTACGAAATATTAAAAGTAGATTTCCAGTACTACAGATTTTCAGTACAGAAATAGTACCAATGCAAAAGTAGCTGTGTACGCAATTTTTACAATATAAAAGAGGGACTAAAGATACCAGAGAGACAGCCAAACAAACAAACAATAGTACACATGATATCAAACTAAAGACTAAGCAACACGAACCTCACCAAAAACTGAGGGTGATCTCAGGTGCTCCGGAAGGGTAAGCACATGTGGCACCCGTCGTGTTGCATGATGTATGCGGACACGATTGTGGTTCTGTTTATATTCTTGATAAAAGGTAATCCATCGATCACAAATATCTAGATTAGAGTTTTTAAATGCTATTGGAATAACAATAAAAAAAAGAATTCAAGTGCCCTGTTGATGTTAACGGTTGTATCCTTTTAGTTTTGTTTGTAGCACAAGCCCGATTACTTTGATATTATTTCCGAATATATTCATCTTACTAAATTATAAACCTTCTCGATGCAAAAAGTACTCCCTGGTTTGTTTCATCTTGAGTCTGTTGTTTGTATCGTTGTTATACGAATGTTTCAAAGACACAATGGTTCGTACATAATCATTTGGTTCACATATTGTGATTAGCTCTTGTCTCATACTTGTTTCAAAATGTTTCGACAAAGACAAACTAACAATTGAGTTCTAACTAGTATTTTATTTTGTTGACAGGTGGTACGATTGACATCACGGTACAAGAAATAAAACCAGACGGTAATATTAAACAGATTTATATGGCCAATGGAGGTGATTGGGGTGGAGTCAAAGTCGACCAAGCATTCGAAGAATTCTTAACGGATATTGTAGGAATGGAGACAATGGAAGTGTTCCGTGAGGAAGATAAATTAGAATACTTGAGCCTTTGCAGGGAATTTGAAATGAAAAAGCGTGATATTCGTCCAGACAGCAAAGCAAAGTGTACAATACGTGTACCAGTTTGTTTAATCGAGAGGCTGCAGGAAGTCAAAGGAATGTCCTTGAAAGAAGTATCAAGTTCTAACAAATCGATAGTATGGGTTGGTGATAAATTACGCCTCGATGCGGAAACTGCTAAATCCTTCTTTACTGAGGCTTCCAGACAAATAATTGACCATATAAGTGGTATCTTTGAAGAATCAGCAGTCGTAGGTACGGAAGCTATAGTGATGGTCGGAGATTTCTCAGAATCTCCAATGCTTCAGGAGGCAATAAAGACAGCATTTCCAAATATGACTGTGATAATACCAAACGAAGCTGGTGTGGCGGTACTAAAAGGTGCTGTTCAGTTCGGATTCAATCCACAAGTAATCAGTCCTCGCATCGGTCGATTTACATATGGAGTAAGTACAAACAAACGCTTCCGTCCCCATACAGACCCGGAGGACAAAAAGCAAATCGTCAATGGTATAATGTATTGCCGCAAAAGATTTGGCAAACATGTTGAGAGAGGTCAATCAATTGAACAAGGGGAAGTTAGCGAACAACAAACATACAACCCTCTAAGAGCTGACCAGAACCGAATTATACTTCCTATTTATGTTTCACTATCACTAGATCCCCAGTATGTCGATGAAGAAGACTGTACATACCTCGGTGATCTTGAGGTGGATATGTCGGACATTCAGGGAGGCTGCGAACGGGAAGTAGTGGTAGGGATGAGATTTGGAGGGCCCGATATTGCCGTTGAGGCCATTGTGAAATCCACTGGAGAAATTGTTAATGCCCGTTTCAACTGCTTGCGTTAATTTCGTGTCATGGATGCTTTTCCTTTTTTGTACACAACACTGTACTGTCTATTATACTGTCTAACAAAAAACCTCTCTATATGATATTAATTTTATTATTTAAATATATTCTTTACGTGGGGCGTTGTTTTTAAAAGACCAAACAATAGGCACCAGACACTACACTGCACTACAACATCGTAGCAAAACACAATATAAAAAACATATTTAAACTACAACATCGTAGCAGAGAGTCTATTTTACTGTAAATTGTTTTGCTGTGGCACTCCAATATTCTCTTTTTCTTTATTTTTTGTCCTTTATTTCTGTATTTTATTTTATTTTATTTTTGGTCCATTGTCCTGCAGATTTTGCTAATTTCTATGTATTCTGTATGCCCCATCTGGACACTTCTTTAACCTTGTTCCATATATGAAGTTGAACAACAAAAATACCGAACTCAGAGGAAAATTTCGAACAGAATGTGCCTTATCAAACATTATGCCAAATGTCAAAAAATAAATCTCAAACCTTTTATATTTCTGGCTTGGTACATGCATTTCTTTGTGTAGAAAATCACATATGTTGGGTGGCCCTAAGCAAGAAAATGTCTTAATGTTTATTAAGGTCTTTCCTTTTTCTATAAGGAAATACCTTACTGTATTTCTTCTGATTATTATTATTCTTTCCGCCAAACTTTAACGAAATTTCCCAAAAAAAGTACGACATGTTGAAATGATAGTAGGTATCTAGTATCGGTTGACAAAAAGCTATCTTGTGGTGAGGGCACGACCCCGTAACATTTCCTTTATAGCGGTTATCTCCCCTAACACCGAAAACCTTGTTATCATTGTAACTCCATAACCATAATAGGTAGAAAAAAACAAAGGGTGGAATTTGTTCAGGAACAGAACCTGGTTCTTCGTTACATTTGGATTGAAAAGAATTAACGACTCATTGGTAGTGTTATGCCCCTTTGAAAATTAACCAATGTCGGTTGGCCACTAAAACTAAAAATAAGTAAGTTGTAGCCAACTAGGATCATCAGCAATGATCATCAACTCACGTGACCCTGAAAATTGACCTTAGGTCAAAGTTCAAGGTCATGACCTAGGTTTTGACCTTAGCTTGTTATCGGATTAACTCAATAACCGTAAAAGATGGCTGATAAAATGTAACGGAGAAAATGTGTGTCTTGTCGAGATCTACATTTGTTATGTCGGGTTCAAAATTATTGGACCAACTGTTATGGCACTAGGGCACCAACACTGTTTTTGGGGTCTGAAATGATGATTGTTTGCTTATAACTCAAAAGTGGTTAGAGGTAGAAAGAAACTTTGTATAGCAAAAATGTTAAGCATAATAAGATCTACAAAGTTAGGTCAAGGTCAGAGGTCAAGTCCCTAGCAACGACATAAAACACCTTAGCAACCATATATTTTTGAACTGAGAAGGCTATGAATATTATAATTATGAAATGTTTAATACTGGAAATGACATTTTTGTCCCTAGCAACGACATAAAAGTCCTTAGCAATCACTCATTTTTTTAACTTTAAATACTATGAATAGTACATATGACATTTTTAATACTGTTAGTAATATTTTTATCCTAAGGATTGATTTTTGTCCTGAGCAACCACTTGTTATGAACATAAAAGTCCTTAGAAACCATAAATTTTTAACTAAGAAGGCAATTAATAAAAGAAAAAGGGAAAGACCTTTCAATTGTTCATGAACAATTGACTTTTTAATTTGGTTCTGTTTTCCTTTTATAATGCGGAAAGCTTGAACCTGGTAGTATGAAAAGCTGGTTCATTATTGACAACTACCTCATTACTCCTGCTAAAATATGATCCGATAATTAGCGTTCGCTTAGACAAAGTTCACGTCTTGAAGTCATATATCTAAACATCATTTGGTTGGTTTTATGTCGTCACAATGACTCTACAGAAACCTACTTGATGAATATCTACCATCTTGTGAGCATGTACGTTAAAGTTCCGGCTCATTGTGTAGGTCTAGTACAAAGAAGGGTTAATATTCGTATAACATTAATAGGTTCTGCTACTGAATATGCATATCAATTTGCCGCTGGATGTTAAGCAGCCATTCGTCATCATCATCATTGGTGAGGGTTGAGGCGACAAAATTAAAAACTTGAGAGATTTTGAATTTGTCGTCAGTTATAGTGGTTTTAAATGATATTCATCGAACAAAGTGGCATAACTCAGATCTAGCCAATGTTCTATTTTAACCTTTTAAAACTTATTTTGTTCGAAAGTCTGTAATTTTCAATAAAATAGTTTTCTTGGCGGCTAGCAAATTTATACTTTTATAACATGCTGTTTTGATTTTTTTACCTAAACCAAAGTTTAGAGAGTAAAATTTTTGTTGTCTCTCGGATACAAATTAATTCATTTTAGTTGGATGTGTATTTTTCTATGTCTCGATACAAAAGTTAACCAAAACATGTAACATGCATTATGCTGTCGGGATTTCAATATGACATGTCACACTGGTTTTTTTTTATATTCTAGTACATGTAAACTATTTAATTAAATAAGAAATCATAAGATAATATGATCAGCAATGACTGAATATGTCCACTGTAAAGCCAGCCATCTTCAAGTCTAGTAAATTGTACAGGCATCCGACACTGACAATCATTATTTTTTTTAAACACCGAATTCTTGATCAACCTTATAAAATAAAGAGAGCAAAGGACAAGGTTTCTTACCTGTGATCAGTTGGTGACATGAATGTATTGTCAATAAAGTTTACATAAAACAAATGTGGTCGTATTCTAGATTCAAGGTGTTAAGGGGTAAAGATTTGTTTTTAAAACTCAGAAACCTGATCCATAATGTACATTTGAGCAAACATTTTAAAACAATTGTGTTTCTCTTTTGCTCTTTATGACTGTTATATCAATATGCATAAAAGGAATATGAAAACAAAAATCGAGATAAACATCAAACTGATCAAAATTCTTGGTAATGGTTAGTCTTGGAATTAAGATGAGATTTATCTTTATAGACAAGCAATGAGGCAATTAATTATGGTATGGTTTGTATGATTTGAAGGTCCTCCAACAATAGATGCTCTAAAACATTGTAAACTAGAATACATAAGTCATAATAAACATTTCTTTTATTTTAAGTAAACTTGAATTGCCTATAATTTGTATGTTTTTCCATTATACTGAAAAAAAAATTTCTCGCTATTTGTCATATTTTTAAGATAAGAGACAAAAATGGAAAAAAGGTATTTGTCATTTAAGTTTAATAAACTCCTTCAAGGAGTAGTCGGACATAGTAAATGTAAACAGACAGTATGTAGATCTCAACATTATGAATATTTCTACATTGTAAGATTTTCTCCATCTATAGCAGTTTTCAAGATAATAGACAAAAATTGAATTTGACCATTATTTCTTTCTTAAACCATGTTGTTGGGCATAATCATCAGACACATTTATTACACACACAAGATACACAAATGATTATTTTTTGTAAATCTGATTGATCCAATAGATTCAGAGAAGATTCTTTTTAAAGTTAACAGCCATTTGGACAAGATGAGAAATAAAAAAAAAGCTATTTTTTCTGAGTTTCGATTTTATTACAATATCTGTATACTTTAGAATATCTTTGAATGAAGACAAATATACATAAAAGACTGGTAACATTTATCACAGTGTATATCACAAATATCAGTAGTCTGAGTCAATCAGATAAAAGTGTTCAACCTTTGAAATGTAATTTTGGTAGTTTATACACACAATTATTATATTGTTTATCCTGTATTATATAAAAAAATCAGACTGAAGATGATGAAACAAAATTATCAAATTTCAAACCATCTATAAATAGACAACTGGACAAATACACAGTGGCAGACGTAGAAAGAGGGGGGAGGGGGTCTGGGGGTTGGGGCCCTTGTTTTTTTATGGACGATCAATAAATTTGAATTGGAACATATAGTTGGAAAACACCCTTTCCTGACCCCCTTTATCCTGGTTTGGGTACCCCCTTTTAAAAATGGCTAGATCTACCCCTGATACTGTAATTAAAACAAAAGCTGATATATAAATGTATAAATTTTGCCATAAAGCCTATTCTTGCCAACTTCCCAGTGATTGAATTACTGTGGATTCATTAATACTCATTGGATACCCATTTCTGTGGGTTTTGTGGGTACAGGGGGAAAACGAATTCAAATGTTCAACGAATATAACTTTTTCAAAAGGCTTTGTATAGAGATTTGCAAAACCACAAAATCAAATATCCACGAACATACAAGTTTTCAGTGATCAACAAAAATTGAATCCCACAAAAATAAATAAATCCATTGTAATTGGATGAAGTCAAATAAGGAAAGATCAAAGTTTTACATTTTAAATTATTTTTCTATTTGCAGAAAATACATTACTCATGATTATTTATTCCAAATAAGATCTTCAAAAGTCAATAGCATTACATTTATAATCAGATCAAAATACTGTATGATCAAAGTGTTCAGTTATCAGTATATGTAATTGTAAAATCTAATATCATAGACTGTATCCCAAATCCAAAGAAGGTTGTTGGGATGTTAGTTGACAGGGTTTCAAACACCTGAAAACCCCTCTAGATATAACACCATGATCTATATGTATCTTTGTAGGGATTGACATTTCAGGAGAAAACAATTATAAATACACTCATGATAATAAAACGATACAAAAATATATCATAACAGTATATATATACATAATTCACAAGATATGTTTATGTTGTAATTTGTGACACATAATTAATGTTTTTATAAAATCTTTAACAATGTATGAAAACGTAGAAATTTGATTGCAGTGATATACTCTACTCTTTTCAATGAAATTCAGAAATCAAAATGATATAATTGGGCTATTTTGGTCCCTGTTTTAATTTTCATTGCAATGAATAACATTTTTCATGACATTAAGATACAATATAATAAAAGTGTTTAACTCTCTAGATTAATCCATATTCTACGTTTCTTATACTACTATGGAGATGTTTAGTGACCTTGAAATCCCATCAGTGATTGTTTCTTCCTTTTTCCTTTTTATATCATTTACTTTTTTAACTTGTAGAAACTTTGACTTTTGGAACTTCAATGTCAACAGTTGTGATGTCAATAAGATAGACAATCAATGATATAAATAACTAAAAGACATCTATATGCCTATTCAGATTGTTAACTCTGTGTTATTTGATATATACTATACCAAAGATAAGTAATCCTGATTGGTTCAAAGGAAATTATAATAATGTGTAGTAATTACTAAATGGTACTCATGATTATATGAAACATATCAAATGGTTAAAAATGTATATACATACAAGATTTTTTATCAAATGGTAATGAAAGTGATCATACTATAATATTAAACAAATATATTTTTGTAAGGTTAAGAAAATGTGGTCCCTTTCATAGTGTAGATATCTGGATTAAACATCCAACATAAAAGGAAGTGAACAGCCAAGTTTTAGTTATCAATATTGCTGTAGTAATAAACAAAGACATACAATTCTGTATTTAATTAGATAGTTAGAAGTATGATTTAAGGCTAACAACTTTTTGAAATTAAACTAAACTGGATTTAGTGAACTGCTGATTTCAAATACATAAAAATAACAAATCAGCACCAGAAACAAACATATGTGAAAATAATCTTAATACAATAAATCTACAGGTTTACTCAATCTTTAGTTTCAGTAAAAGTTCACATTATTTTTGTTTATTGATTTAGAATGAAAATAATATAAATATAAATAAATATAACATATCTTTAATTAGCACTAGTTCTGCACATGTAAATAGTTGTCCCTTTATTTATTCAAGAAATGTTTACAACTTTGTGTTTTGATCTGAGTCTTCCTCATCTTCATTGTTTTCCAACAGACTAGTGTGATCTACAGATTGTGGTTTACGTTTTCCACTGAGTCGAGAGAGTAAGCTCCCTTGTGTACTTCCTTCTCTACTAGTTCCCTCATAGCCTATACCTCGCTGTACTGATATCTCAAGTGACTGGTCCTTGACAAATTGCATATGATATTCCTGTGTCAGCAATTTCTCTTTTTTTGGCTTCTTAAACCTATAGACAAAAAGTAATAATAAATAGATAGTTGCACTTTTATATAATATGTATATATTTATATATATCTGGAAATAAACCATTTTTAAAAATAAAAAGTAATGACATGGGGGATAACATAAATGAATATAGTAACTTGTTGTGATTCAAATGAGACCTAAAAGCACAAGTTTGGCAAAAATAATTATATGTTGCTAGACAGTCATTAAAAATTGAATTTGAAGTCTTATACTTCATATTTTAAAAATTACAACCCAGCGATTAAATTCATTTCTAACGCAGTATTACTGAACATGTGTACTTTGTTGTTCTATAAATATTTTAGCTATACCAATTAGAAGTAATGGTTTAAACTTACAATTTAAGAAGCAGTGATGATGTCACAACAGAGACAGAGGACATTGCCATTGCAGCAGAGGCCATCCAAGGTTTCAAGGTCAAACCAAGTGGTGAGAACACACCTGTAAACAAAGATATAATCAAGTATTATAAGACTAAACATGTACCAGCAGATATCATAAATCTATGTAATAAAAGATAAAGAGCAGGTTAAGAAAAGCTAACCAGTAGTTGCCACAACAGTTTGTATTCTGTTTTTCAGATGAAAATTCAAGTTCAAAAGAGGGTTATAACAGCAGGCAACAAGTAGCTTTATGGTTATTAACCCTACATCCAATATATCATTATTCTACATCAAAAGATAAGTCTCCTACTTTAACAAGCTCGCTTAAATAACAAGACGTTCCAAAGAGTCTTTAAAATTGCTCACCCAGTAAAAATTATGCCATTTTGTTTTTTTTTTCTTTTTTCTTTTTTGCAAACAGTTTAATGGCAAAAACTATGACAAGTAGCCATGTTAACTCACTACTATCTTATTTTGTTGATCATTAAAGCCTTTAAATTTCTCCAACAGTTTTTAATAAACATGCAAAAATAATCATTCAGGAGAAATATAAAACTCACATGACCTTTAAGGCCAAGAGAATTTAAAATAAATTTGACCATGAGATAAAATTTTTGATGAGATCTGAACTGTACCTGCAGCAATAGGTATCCCTATCAGGTTGTAGACAGAAGCAGCTACAAAATTGATTCTGATTCTCCTTACTGTCATCTTGGATAATTTAATGGCAGCCACTACATCAAGTAAATCATTCTGAAATATAAATAGCAAATACAGATCAGATTGAACTAAAAAGTTTTCATGTACCACCTACATATTTAAAATGATTTCCATTAAACAGAAAACGTATTACATCTGTGCCTTTACCTATAGCTATACCAACATCAGCCTGGGCTAGGGCTGGCGAGTCATTATAAATACCTTGATAAAAACAATATCTGCTGCTTCAACTGCTACATCTGTGCCTGTACCTATAGCTATACCAACATCAGCCTGGGCTAGCGCTGGCGAGTCATTATAAATACCTTGATAAGAACAATATCTGCTGCTTCAACATCTACAATGGTGCCTGTACCTATAGCTATATCAACATTAGCCTGGGCTAGCGCTGGCAAGTCATTATACATACCTTGATAAGAACAATATCTGCTGTTTCAACTGCTACATCTGTGCCTGTACCTATAGCTATACCAACATCAGCCTGGGCTAGCGCTGGCGAGTCGTTATACATACCTTAATAAGAACAATATCAGCTGCTTCAACTGCTACATCTGTGCCTGTACCAATAGCTATACCAACATCAGCCTGGGCTAGCGCTGGCGAGTCATTATACATACCTTAATAAGAACAATATCAGCTGCTTCAACTGCTACATCTGTGCCTGTACCAATAGCTATACCAACATCAGCCTGGGCTAGCGCTGGCGAGTCGTTATACATACCTTAATAAGAACAATATCAGCTGCTTCAACTGCTACATCTGTGCCTGTACCAATAGCTATACCAACATCAGCCTGGGCTAGCGCTGGCGAGTCGTTCACTCCATCACCAACCATTGCTACTTTCTGACCACTACTCTGTAACTGTTTTATTTTCTTCACTTTGTGTGATGGTAAAACCTCAGCAAAAACTTTCTGTATTCCCACCTGGAAATAAATGACAACATATTAACCTATTATCACACATTCTTTAGGCACATTCGAATGCATTACTTAAGAAATAATTCATGGCAGCCGTAGATTTGTTTTCATTTAACCATGGGTTGGGCATTTATATGCAATTATTTTACCCTGAGCAAAAAAAACCAATATAAATGCCCAACCCATGGTTAAATTAAAACAAATCTACAGCTGCCATGAATTATTTCGATTCTAATAAGACATATTCGATAATTTTGATAACTGTGAAAGCCTTATACATATGATACTGTTTGGGCTGTTCTGTTTTACCAAATTTCAATAATATTAGTAATATTATACAATTCAATTTAACTTTTATATTTTCTTCCAAGGTAGCTTTATTCTTTCTGAGGCCATACAAAAAGCTTTAAAACGCCTGGTATTTACATTTGATTTTTTGTTTGCGTAAACATACTTGTTTTAATAGTTGTCATGCCAAGACAATAACATCATTTCGCGGCATTTTAGTTTTTATGAAATTTTACATAGAAAAATAAATTGAAATGGACTGATTTGTTTATTTTGCTGTAGAATAGAGATAAATATATTGTATCTGAATCTTGGTCTACGTAAACTGGGGGTTTTGATGTCGAAAATTGAGAATATCTGGCAATCATACCACATCTTCTTTTTTTATGTTTTATGAGACCAACACACTGAGCCTGATTTTTAACTTGCATGTTTACAAATTACAAAGTATCACTTTGTAGTAAGATAAATCATCATACACTTATAAATTATTCTGACGCTGACCAGTCATTTGCTCTTTCTCCTAAATATTGCAAGTTTAGCAGAGAAGCCTTTGACATGACCAAGCCAGGGATTAAAAACCCACAACCTCCCAAACTAAGTAACTTAAGGCAACAAGTGAAACTGCGAGCTACTGCTCAATGATGATACCCCCACCGCAAGTGGATAATATTAATAGTGTAAAAATATGCAAGTGTTCGGTAAACAGGAAGTTGTCGAGTGATGAATCTGAAACGCATCACACGGTATAGCTGACTTATAAAAATCCTGAAACCAAATTTCAGAAATCCTTGTATTGTAGTTCCTGAGAAAAATGTGACGAAAATTTTTAACTTGGTTATCATGTGTAAAATCATACAAGTGTTCGGTAAACAGGAAGTAGTCTAGTGATGAATCTGAAAACGCATCACACGGTATAGCTGACTTATATAAATCCTGAAACCAAATTTCAGAAATCCTTGTATTGTAGTTCCTGAGAAAAATGTGACGAAAATTTTCAACTTGGCTATCATGTGTAAAATCATACAAGTGTTTGGTAAACAGAAAGTTGTCGAGTGATGAATCTGAAAACGCATCACACGGTATAGCTGACTTATATAAATCCTGAAACCAAATTTCAGAAATCCTTGTATTGTAGTTCCTGAGAAAAATGTGACGAAAATTTTCAACTTGGCTATCATGTGTATAATCAGACAAGTGTTCGGTAAACAGGAAGTTGTCAAGTGATGAATCTGAAAACGCATCACACGGTGTGGCTGACATATATAAATGATGATACCAAATTACAGAAAGGGTGGATGTGTAGTTCCTGAGAAAAATGTGACGAAAGTTTCATGGGACGGACTGACTGACGGACGGACTGATGGACGGACGGACTGATGGACGGACGGACTGACAGACAGAGGTAAAACAGTATACCCCCCCTTTTTTAAGGGTGGATGTGTAGTTCCTGAGAAAAATGTGACGAAAGTTTCATGGGACGGACTGACTGACGGACGGACTGACAGACAGAGGTAAAACAGTATACCCCCCCTTTTTTAAAGCGGGGGTATAATAATGTAACTGTTAGGCCACTGAAGCAATTAATAAAATAGAGATGTGATGTTTATACTAAACTAAAACTACACATACTTATCATCTTGGAGAATAAGTATCAATGTTAACACCTTGTATCTCTATGTTTGATGAAGAAATGTTAATCAAATACATTCAGTGTTAAGAATATTTTACATATTGCATATTCTTCAATTAAGCATCTGCCATGTTACCAAATACTTTCCCAATAAATGGGGAAAGTGTCTATGGGAAACAGATTATACCCCTGCTTGCATATAACTTTATAAAGGAACATAATTCAAGAACAGTCAAAGTGACACTACCCAAATTTGTACTTGATCTGAGTTTTGTGGTACATGTAATACGCATTTTGTATATGATTCATAACATTTTAGTCGAGGCAAACTTAAGTCAGAGAAAGGAAATGAAAAAAATTCAGCAATTTTTCCATTTGTAAAGGGGTAAAAGTAGGGTAAAAGTGAGGCCATCCAAATTCAAACTTGATCTGTGTGTTGTGTTAACTAGTATTGTTAAGCATAATCAGTTTCATAACATGTGGTTGAGGCAATCAAAGTTAGAAAAAGGAAACCAATTTCTAGACGTACAGACCTAAAATGGAGTTTTTGTGTATATGGTTGATTTTAAGACTTCAGTAATGAATTAAGGTAACCATACCTGTCTGGCAATAGCCCTTGCTGTTTTCTGATTGTCTCCAGTCAGTAAGATAACTTGTAATCCCATTTCTCTAAGTGTAGTGATGGCAAGATGGGCCTCTGACTTCACAGTATCTGCTACAGCTAACATGGCTACCAAAATACCTAGTAAATAAATCAAGTCATTTTCTGAATGATATGTAACTATTGGTCTTCAGAAGTCACTCTATATATATTCTCTAGGAGAATGAGTAACAAGTTGCACTTTCATTTAACATGCATTTTTCTCATATCTAACTTTATGATCTATTTCACAAAGAGTAATTAAATTTAATATAAAATATTCTTATATACCTCCCATATATACATTTTCCAGAGTAAATTACAACAAACATGTCCTTAAAAACACACCCCACAATGTACTTTCTTTAATACCTTTTTTGTAATTCAATGTTGGCTTGAAACAGTAGGCTTCCTCATCTTAATAGCAAGTCAATGAATTATAAACCAATTATATTAGTTCTTAATATAGAAAAAATAAAATAATCATGCTCTACAAAAGTTTTTAAAATAAATTACCATCTATTGCACATAAAACAGCTGTGTGACCCTGATCTTCATGTTCTGACATGGTCTTGTCCATTAGATCTGTGACAATCAGTCCATTGCGCTGCATCCATTCTCTATTACCAATCAACACCTGATATGGCTGAGGTGCTGAGGCTCCCATTAGTTCTATATCTGTTGATGTAGAAATATTGGATTATAAATTGTTATGAGAAAGTAAAAGTACTGTTTCCACACCTTAAATTGCATGGTCATTTGTAAAATTATTTTTTACTCTCTTCAGAACAGAAGAAAATACTTGAACAATCATGAAGGCCTTCTAAGCATGTTGAACTAGTGTCATAATAAAATTGTAACTCATGATGAGATGTGAATGCAGATACATTACACACACCCCATTTAAGCAAGTAAGACAAAGCTAAAAACTTCCAAAGGTTACTGAGCAATGAACTGCTGACTTTTTACAGTTTTAAACAAAGTTCTCCAGTACATACTGATTGTTGAAAGCAATTTTAAGCTTTTACTGTGAGCTTTTTTATCTATAGATTTTATCACAATTGATTTTATTAAACGCAACTTCAATAATATCTATAGGGTTTATCACATTTGATTTTATTTAACCTACCCTCTATATGTATAGCAGTATTGCCATCATTTAAAACATTTTCAGTTTTGATACGGAGGCTCCCGACTTCATTTTTACGATTGTTGATTTGCTCTAGATCCAAGTTGGTAAGTAAAGGTTCTATCTGAGATACAGTACATTTCAGGCCACATCCAGGAACTGCTTGGAAATCACTGACTTTACCCAGGTTATCTGCATTTAAAGTCTGAAATCACATTTAATATGTGAAATGAATCTATTGCACAGTTTATTCCTGTAATAGCTACAAAGTTACAGCTAGTCTATATACAACTAGGCATTACATAAAATAAATAAACATTAGCATTCATGAAATTAATCTGAGCTATAGATCATGAGAAAAGTAAAAAAGTTCTTCATGTAAAAACATAATAGTCCCATCACTCAGGAATGAATAGGCTTGATTATCATCAAAACTAAGATTAAGATGCATCTAGATTGTTTTCTAATTCAAGATTGTGTAAGTCTGTTGAGGATTTGTTATAATAAGCTGATGAGACAAGCTCAGAAAGCTGGATGTATTGTATAATGTACTGTATACCGCACCTGTTTTGTATATTTGACAATAGCTGATGCTATTGGATGTTCACTGCTGGCCTCAGCTGTTCCTGCGATGGCTAACAACTTCATTAATGAACAAACTTGGTCATCAACAAATTTGGCAACTCGTGATACTTTTGGTACACCATGTGTCACTGTTCCAGTCTTGTCAAAAACAATACTCTTTATCTGAGGTCAAATAAAAAGAAATGTGTAGATAAGATATTATGATTTCATATTTCTATTAGGAAATACATTTTTATGAAATACTTTAAAAATTTGTGTTTTTATTTATTTGTTATACATGAACTGATGGCACTTGGTACATTGGCTTGCATAGAAGAACATAAAAATGAATTACAAAGTAGTAATTGGCTGATTTAGACATTCAGTAAAGACTATTGTTGACCTCTTCACTATTGTTTGCTTTCAATTTTGTTAATTGCTGTCTCATCAAAAATGTATCCAAAAGCTCTAGTTATATGATTCTACCTGTGTAATAAACATGAAAGATGTTGTAAATGTAAATTTATTAAAAGAATTATGAGGAAAACTAAAAGAGGGCTATGTTTTTCCTTGATTAAAACTTGATTGTACTATTTCATACTGTAAACCAACTTATTTGTGTGAGTAATTATTTTTTGTGAGTAGAAAAATAATGCAAAATAAATCGTCACAGATATATTTAAAACTTGGATCTTTTCTTATTCATCAACTACATCAGTTTAATTAGAAAATAGTAAAATTGAATAGCTGCAAAGTGGATTAGAAAGGGAAAAACATGATATAAAGTATTGCAGAAATAAATGAACTCACAGAATTCCTTGTGAAGTTTATGAAATGAAAAGATATAGCTTAAATCTCTCATCAATGTACAAACAACTTATTTCCATTTGCACACTTGATTACATTCCTTACCTTGTGTGTTGTCTCTAGTGGTTCTCCACCCTTAATTAATATTCCATTTGTAGCTCCTACCCCTGTGCCTACCATGACAGCTGTGGGTGTGGCCAGTCCCAGGGCACACGGGCAGGCTATACTCAGTACAGTAATAGCAAACTGGAAAGCTTTTTGGAAAATCAGTTCATGTCTTGTGATACCCTCATTCTCCTGAAAGTAAAGATAATGTTATGTGTTCTATGACTATTGTGATTGATATTTCTGTTCAAAACTGTTATATCTCAATGCAGCTAACAAATATTTTCATCATTGAATTGATGCTTCTGCCTGAGTCAAATATTCTGGAATCAAAGTCTACATGTTGTTGATTGATATCTTTATTATTTTTAAATACCATACAGTGCTAGCAGGTTTATTCATTCATATGGAAAGTCAATTCATTTAAAGTTTTGTCCACAAAATGAACAGATTTACCAAATAAGTATAGATCATCCGGTTTTCTACAAATTGATATCATAAAATATCAGCCGTGAGCCACTTTTTGGCGAGTGAGCACAGTGATATAGGCAAAGCGAAGGACAAAAAATATAGATTCTACCACTGCATCGAGTGCAATACGATATTTATCCACTTGAGACAGTTAAATTTTCATATTTAAAATGCGAGGCTTGCAGAGCGTTTTAAATATTTAAAATTTAACTGTCGAGAGTGGATAAATATCGTATTGCACGAGATTTGGTGTATAAATTTGTTTCTCTAATGATTTTTAGACAGTATGCAGACAATGTAAATCCTTCTTTTGGAACAGCCCACAAAAGATGTGTTCTTTCTATGCGATGTCATCAGGCATGGTGGCCTTTTTTCATTACGTCACAATAGGAATTTCAGAGGAAAGCAAGAAAATTTGACGTCATAATCGAGTTTTGATCAATGCACAACTGAGATCAAACGAACCAAATGTTGATGAAATAAAAATAATCAACAGGTCAGGAATAGGATAAATCGAGTAAGAATTAGAGAAACAAATTTACAGGATTAGAAAGTCATTACATTTAATGCTATACTTGAAGGTATATCATTATTTCATATAGTAATAGAATTTTTAATAACAATTATATAATTAATAATAACATTGTAGTTTCTGATAGACTTACATCAAACTGTGGATCAATGTTGTAAATACTATCATATCCCACAATCACCCATGCTATCAAGGTCAATGTTGACAAAGAGCAGACAATAGGTACAAAGTATCCAGCTATGGTGTCTGCCAATTGTTGTATTGGAGCTTTAGATGTCTGGGCCTCCTCTACAAGTTTGACAATCTGTGAGAGAGTGGTTTCTGATCCTACATGTGTGGCCTGTACTAATAACATACCATTCTGGTTTATAGATCCTCCTATCACATCACTGCCTGGTAAAAACAGAAAGATTTATAATAGTTAATTAAATTATCACATCACTGCCTGGTAAAACAGAATTATTTATAATGATTAATTAAATGTGAATAATATAAGATATGGTGTTAAAGGACAGTAGTTACTACAAGACATACATAGGACACCATGCTGATTTTTTATTATGTCAGTTGCTACATTATATGTAAAAGTTTAAATCTCCTTATTTCAATACCTGTGAAACGTAAATATTTCATGTAATTTTTAACAAATCTTGGTGAGAAAACTAGTTCTTGAGTTTTGTTGACATTATATTGTTTGTAGTAACTTATTTTGATGATTTGATTGGTTACAACATGCTTGAAGAAAGTTCATATTTCAAAATTTTTAATGGTTACTTATTTATCTTTTGAGAGCTTTTTGAAAATAAACAAGAATGTGTCCATAGTACATGGATGCCCCACTCGCACTATCATTTTCTATGTTCAGTGGACCGTGAAATTGGGGTCAAAATTATAATTTGGAATTATAATTAGAAAGATCATATCATAGGGAACATGTGTACTAAGTTTCAAGTTGATGTAACTTTAACTTCATCAAAAACTACCTTGACCAAAAACTTTAACCTGAACTTCCCACTATCATTTTCTATGTTCAGTGGACCATGAAATTGGGGTCAAAACTATAATTTGGCATTAAAATTAGAAAGATCATATCATGGGGAACATGTGTACTAAGTTTCAAGTTGATTGGACTTCAACTTCTTCAACAACTACCTTGACCAAAAACTTTAACCTGAAGCGAACGGACAGACGCACAGACGAACGAAGGCACAGACCAGAAAACATAATGCCCCTCTACTATCGTAGGTGGGGCATAAAAATCTTTACATTAATGAAAATTAACCTTTTGCAATTTCACTCAATAAATGGCTGAAAGTTTGACAGTACTGAATCATCTATTAATTTACAACACTGTCTAACGTAGTTAATACACATGATAGGTTAATTATCTATTGAAATGGATTCTATTCTTGTCTGCAATTCAATATTCAACTAAGACAAAAATGTAAAGTAAGGAACAGCAGTTACCTGTAGTTTTAACAACAGGCATGGCTTCTCCAGTGATCAGAGATTCATCACATGTAGATGTTCCTTCTATAACTCTGGCATCTACCGGGATCTTCTCACCAGGTACAACCTTCAAACAGAAAGAAATCAAAATTATAAAAAAAATTGGAAATCAATACAACATTGTAAGCACCATCATCATCAGGTTTTCTGAATACTGAATTCAATTCAAGTTAAGATTTTTATCTTAGTTTTTGATATATCCAGCACTAAGCAAACCAAATATGTCTGTGGACCAAATAGTATAATTTCTAACTTTTTTCACATGTATTTAGAGGTTGTCTCCCTTATTCCATAATTCACAAATGATTCATCTATCAATTCTGTCCTATGAAGATTAATATTGCTTTCAAAAAATGTTCTATATATCACAAAGTTGTATTCCTACTTGACCTCTCTAGACTAAATCTACACTAGGAGCTGAACTCCCTTATCAAATACCTTTCACTATTTGAAATCATATCTTCTTTTAAGTGATTTATCCTGAAGACAGATAAATTGTCTCTCTGATGCAGATATGTGCCTACTGTCAATCTTAGTTATAGATTAATGCTTCCCATCTCTTTAATAGATATAAGCCTGGTATAATATACATAATGCATCTCCATTATTGACCAGGTCAAAATTTAGAGAAAACATAGTTTATATATACCTTTAAAACATCTCCTCTCTGGACCAGATCTACACTGATTGTAGATTCCTTCAAGATGTTGTTCTCTTTGTCTACCTCACATAATACAGCTTCTGAAGCTTGTAATGACATCAATTTGGCTAGAGCTTCTGATGTCTTACCCTATTAATGCAAAAACAAAAAAAAATTGTAAAAGTGCTAGTTATAAATATATCTCCTCATTTAATTACACAATAAAATAATTTTTTTGTTACTGTATATAACTCACAAGTATTCCTCCTCAATATCAAAGTTCAAAATTAAGTACACTTGGTCTTTCTAAACATGAAAATAATCTCAAATAGTTTCCAGTTATTGTCAAATTCTTTCTTTTAAACTGTCAAGAATTGTGCTTTGCTAGTATAGGTGTAAAACAGTCCAGTTAACTACCATAAACAAACTTAATTATTGCAACCCCTTATTATCACCCCCAAACATAATAAGAAAAATAACAGGAAAAATAAATTTTCTTTGTATATGTCAAACTATGAACTTGTCGAATATATAAATACATCAACAACAACATCGTAAGAAATTGTTAAAATATAAATTTTGTTAGCATCTCGTAAATAAGTTGGTTAACAGTTTTTTGAAAAAGTAAATCACAATTTGATACAGAAATAAACAGTCAATAATAGTTCAGAATAAATAATTGCAAATAACTGATCATTTAGGTTGCAGTTTCATACTCCTGTTTGTAGACAGATAATGACATCCAGTGGTATATAAAGCATAGTTTTTTTTATCATCATAACTATTCCTATAGGTTGCACTTTGTAAATACAGCTGTTTCTCAAACCACGCCTCTTTTGGAGAATATTCATAGAAAATTAATTTTGTTTACATACTGGTTCCCAGTTATGATCTCTGTGTTCCATCTCATAGAGACATAACTTGGGAATGTTACCAGTAAATATACATGTGCATATTGTTCATATTGAAATCTGTGGTAACCTTTTATTCGAGGTAGGGGTAGTTAAGAAAGTTAGTGTTAGTTTAAACTGTGAGAAGTTTTGGGCATATAAACGTTGACCTATATTTTGACCTTTGAAAAAAATTGTAGTGCATATGAACTTTCAATTCTAGGATAAGATTTTATTCAAAACTTCATAGTAAAAGTGGTACAGTTTTAGCCGTAAAAAGAGTTCCTATGGGAAATTGCATTGTCAATATTTACAGAAATGCAACCTATAATAAAAACTTTGATGATTATGATAAGTTTTAAATAGTGATAACTTATTATGTTGCAAGGCCATTAAGAATAAGTATTTAAATGGCCATTGTGTTTTGCATAAAATAGAATGTATACCTTTGCGACGTGTTCTAACCATCTTCCAAGTGAAATGAAAACCATCAACATTGGAGTCGTCTCAAAAAATGTAACAGGACTCATTGGTTCCCGGAGTATCATAGCAACAATGACAACAATCACTGAGTAAGCGTAAGATATTGATGTTGCCAAGACAACCAAAACATCCATGTTAGCAGCCTTATGTTTGACTGCCTTCCATGCTTGTATATAGAAATATTTACCTCCAAGAAACTAAAATAGACAAATTCAATAACATTTTTATTAGTATCAATATTTCAATTTTCCACTGTATTTCTCAAGTTTTCTTCTGGATATTAAAGAATGCATCTCAATTTCTCACTGCTATTTTTAACAATGCAGACTTATCAATTACCAAAATCATCTGAATAGCATAATTCAAAACATTTTTATACATATGGCCTGGCCTGGAATTTCATATAAGGATCAATTGTGAACATAATTTAATAATGAATTACCATTTTATTTTAGATACCCTAAATATGATTGTGGTCTAGTTTTGTTCTAGTTGGAAAAGAAGTTTCAGAACCAAAGATTTTTTCTAAAAGTTAAGGGGATAACAAGATTACATATGCAAAATGGGGAGAAAAAGAAAAATGTGTTCACAAATGATAATGGGCAAAAACAGATTAAAACTTTGATTGATTGGTGTAAATCTCACTTTTGGCTATTGTGCTATTTTGTGGGGTAAGTTTTTATTGCTGGAGGAAGCAGTAGTGTCAAATAATAATAGTATATAAAAAATAAAATCTTTAAAAAAAAAACTTGTTTTATTAATAACTTGATGTGGAAAAATAAGTTTCCTGAATGACCTCTAAAGCAGCATAACTTTAGATATGGAATGTAAAACCAATATCCAGGGAATCATACAGAAAACCTAATTAATATCTAGGTCAATACTTTTAATTGTCTGATTTACCTGAACAGGTGTTGCCAATAAGAACATCAGTAAGTTATCTAACGACAGGCCAGGTGTCAACATTATTTGGTACATGTGACCATTATATTTACCTGAACAGGTGTTGCCAATAAGAACATCAGTAAGTTATCTAACGACAGGCCAGGTGTCAACATTATTTGGTACATGTGACCATTATATTTACCTGAACAGGTGTTGCCAATAAGAACATCAGTAAGTTATCTAACGACAGGCCAGGTGTCAACATTATTTGGTACATGTGACCATTATATTTAGGTTTAGCTGTTGTCATGTTCCCCGTTATATTGCTATGGTCTGCATGGTCATCGTCAGGGGGTTCCACAAACATAAAGTACATCATTATAGACATGGCTGGAACACCAAATATCAATGACCATAAGAAAGAGTTCCTCCATCTAAAAATACCATAATAAAAAACTATTAATGGTTTATTTTGGGAATTTCTGACTGCTTAAAAGCGCATTTGATAGTATTACAGGTAAATGGTACAGAGTTCTGTTTACATGATACAATTTTCCATTCTATTAACCAAACAATGTCTGATTTGAGTGTTCAAACAGTGCAATTATATTGAGATGACATCACAAAATGAACTAGACAAAGTGATGCCCCTGCACTCCACTCTGAAGTATCTGTACTATAACAAAGTCAATGTAGGACTTTCTTTGAGATATTATTGTGTCTGATGCCCCCTCCTCCCCCAGATGCAAAGTGTTGTTTTAAATTATTTCATATCGGTTGACAATAAGCTTCTCTTATTGGATAAAAAGGGGCCACATGATATTCATTATTCTTCAGTAATAAATTCCATCGGTCATTAATAGAACAAAACGGACCAGAAAACCGGTCGCTAACAGACCTTTACATGACAATGACCGGTGGGGCGTGGTTTACGTCTGTTAATGACCCATGGGGCAAGGTTTCCGTCTGTTAATGACCGTTGGGGTGTGGTTTATCTGTTAATGACCGTTGGGGCGTGGTTTATCTGTTTAGAGAGATTTCCCTTTAATTAAACATTTTCCTGTTGATAATATTATATCGTTATATATATATAGTTGTTGAATTGTTTACCATACATGTTAACATAAGTTATAAAATTATAGAGAACTTATTCCTACTAGTAACTGAAAAATTGCACTAAAATGAATGGCAGTATTACTACGACTGGTCTTCACTCTTTGCCATAGAAAATGGCACAACTACTCGAGTTTGCTTTGAACATTCTGAATTTATGAGAATTTTCAAAAACATGGTTCCTCTATGAAAGAAACATAATAGTTATTGAAGAACTGGTCATTATCGTGATACATGGACTGCCTGTAGGACAGTGGTATTGACTGTGACAGTGATAATGACCTCGCCTTCGGCTCAGTCATTATCATTCTCTTAGTCAATACCAGTGTCCTTAGGGCAGTCCATATATCACCATAATGACCAGTTTTTCAAGAACTATTATGTAAATACACAAAGTTGAGCATGGGAGCACGCTTTCCAGTATGCATTTAATACTAAAAAAAATGTCAAATTTCAACTATCTCCCAAAATAGCAAATATCAATAAAAATCAAAAACCCTGACCACATACCATGCATACACACCTTCAATATATGTACAAACAGCCTGCAAAGTGAAACTTCCTAGGATTCAAACTGTCAGAGAAGTTATGGGGAATAACTATATATATCCATAATGGGACAGACAGACAGACAGACAGACAGACAGACAGACAGACAGACAGACAGACAGACAGACAGACAGACAGACAGACAGACAGACAGACAGACAGACAGACAGACAGACAGACAGACAGACAGACAGACAGACAGACAGAACAGCAGACAGACAGACAGACAGACAGAACAGAACAGAACAGAACAGACAGACAGACAGACAGACAGACAGACAGACAGACAGACAGATATGGGTTAAATAATATGCCCCCCCCCCAATATTATTAGGTGCTGGTGCATAAAAATAGTACTGTGTGAATCCACCTTTACAATTGCAAAACTTGACAAAATATATATTATTGATGTTTTTCAAACAAGAGGGTGTATCTCAGCTTCCTACTCAATTAAGTATCATTAATACCTTGCCTATTTATATGCAATTGAATCTAATGAGGCTTCCATGTGGTTAATAGGCTGAAAAATCTGTACAGGTCTAGCTAAAAAGACCATTCAATTTTATATATATTTCCTTGTCAAGAGTATCAGTATGAGAAGAATATTATGTAAATCTATGATACACAGTAATTGTTTTTATTCCCAACCTACCAAATAAATATAAGTATATACATACCTCCTTATAGCATGTCTGTGGTCATATCTGGAAGCATTTTTATCATCATCAGTAAACAAATCTGCATTGAATCCCAATCCCTAAAGTAATATGATATGAAAGTAAAAATATTGAAAACATGTATACAGTGCCTTCTTCTAATTGACATCACAATTATACTAATTTTATAAAACAATTACTTGTAGGTTTGGACATAAACAGTTCTATGTTTTTCCTTGTTTGCTTATCAATTTTGATAAAATAGCAAGTGTGCAATAAAGTGCACGATATACACAAATCCCATCAATTATATAATAGAAACATTTTCTTCAATGGAATACACTTTTTTCTTTATCTTTCGTTTAATATTTTAATAGTCCTTTAAAATAAGGTAGTTTTGCTGTCTTACTTTTTGTATCAAGATATTTATCTTTATAATTTCCCTTCACAATAGACTTTAATATTGAAGGCACATGACCCTTAATGCTTCAAGAGATTTCCCTGAATATTCCTTATGTTTTTCTTGTATTAAAATTTCTATTATTTGCCCTTTATATTTTCCTTTTGTGTTCTTATTTTTAGCCAATTCATATATATTTTAAAGTCATGAAGATTTATTGCTTGATAGATTGTTAGCCTTTTACACCACTGTCATTACTATTGTCTATATCATGGCAGCTGGTTTTCATTTGTAGAGGAAGTTGAATTGCCAAGAGAGAACCAACGATCTTCAACAGGAACATGAAGAAAACTAACAATCCTAGTCAATTTTGAATACAACAGTGGAGACGGAACTCCCATCAACAGAGTAGACAAGATCGTGATACAGAAGATGGGAACTATTTTGACCACTCTCCCATAGATGCCCCCTAAATTAATGTATGCAGTACAAACTAAAACACCCAGTACCTTAATTTTGTCTATTATGTCTCTTGGTCCTGTGATCTCTGTATCAAAGGTAAACCTTCCTTTATTGGTCGCCAAGGCAACAGAAGCCGTTAAAACTCCTTTTTCCTTTACTAGTGTAGATTCTATCATGTGTACACATGACGAACATGTCATGCCAGTTATCTGTTAAATAGAAATATCCTAATAGTTTTACTTTTGGTAACCCTGAAACAATCTTACATGTATAAAGTTATTTATTTAACATTAATTTGGAATAATACAATTAATAAGTATAAGAATCAGAAACAGGTGAATTGTGAAGCTAATTGATCATTTACCTATGACCATGTTGTCATTTTCATGTCAATTTCATTAGCGATGCCACATGTCCTCTTAGTTTCTACTGATAACTTTCACTAGACTCTGCTTAGAAAGGAAACTATCAGTCAGCAAGATCAAAGGGAAATTTCGTAAAATAGCTGTTATACATAATACAGATTGGGAGTTTGATAAAGCCATTGAAATCATGGCTGATTTCGATATCATCATGGATTGCTGATACAGCAAGATTACTATTTATTGTATTACCCATTAAATTGAGAATGGAAATGGAGAATATGCCAAAGAGACAACAACCTGACCAAAGAGCAGATAACAGCCAAAGGCCTCTAATGGGTCTTCAATGCAGCCAGAAAATCCTGCATCTGAAGGTGGGCCTCATCTGGCCCCTAAATAAAAATGTGTACTAGTTCAGTGAAAATGGACGTCATACTAAATCTACTTGTAATAACTATTAAGTATGTAATAAAAAGAATTATACAATCAATTCAATTTTAATGCTACAGCTGCAGTATAAATAAACATGATATTTTGTAAAAGGCAACAAATATTCTCAGTGAACTTTAGATTAACTTTTCTGAGCCTTTTACTGTTTACATGATTTAATCAATGTTAATGAGCATGCTATTGTATTGTAGTTACATGAACATTTAAAAGTCATTCTATAAAGTTAATGCAAGCTCTTACCACAAAGACATGGAATTTGAGATAACTTTTAAAAACCTATCACAGATTGTACAAAACATCTGTATCTGTATCTGTATGGGTACATATCATGTATATTTAGTCAGAAGAAAAATGAAAATTTTATTTCCAATAAATGGCAACTACAGACCAATAAAATTTTACAAGACAATAAAATTCAAAATGAAAATGCAAATAAAACAAGTCAAAAGACATTTTAAATCTGTAATAGCTTGAAAGTAATTTTTTTGTACTTTGCTAAGAAATTCTAACAATGACATGGAAACCGACGGTCATTGTTACTGTTAGTTGTCTGTTTAAACAATACTTATTTATTAGTTGTGATGTCTTTGAACTAGCTGTCATTAACTGTGAGTACTCTGACATCTGTACTTTGTGTAAGTGTTTTAAAAATACTCTGCAAAATCTGGTCTGTGCTTTTGTTAGATGTTTTCTGCATTGTATCCATAGATCTGATGGTTTGTTTTGATGTTGTGCTGTAAAACCACTCTCCCAGGTTAGGGAAGGATTGAGCCCTCACTCACATGTTTATTCCCAGCCCATTCTTTATATGCATATCCCAGCGAGCCTTAAGTTCAGTAGTTGTTATTGGTTCATGTCTGCGATATCTAATTTTTTTAGGCTGTTACTTTTCTCAATTGAAAAATTTCATATTTTCATGTACAAAATGAATGGACTTTTAAAGCAAACTATACAGTATGGGTTTTCTCATTGTTGAAGGCTGTTCTGTTGTCTATTATTGCTTACATCAATTTAATTTGAACTTAGGTTGATATTTGTTTGATTGGCAATCAAACCACATCTCCTTATATTCATATATAATGTTTACTTACAAGTAACTCTACTGTGCCTTTTCCAAGGGATTCTGATTCCATAACAGTAGCATGGAAGCCAAGGTCATTGACCCTGTTAGCTATCTGATTGGATAATATGTATTCTGGATCATATTTTATTTCAGCTTTCTGTGCCATTAGTGCTACCAGTACATGTTTTATACCTGTGAATATAATAATACTTAATCTTAATTCATCTCTTATTATAGCTTTTATTTTGTAACAATACAATACTTAAATATTTGCACTTCTTTTTCATTTAAGAGTAATGTGTAAAGATAGCTCTGTCCATAAATCTCTGGTAGATAGTTTTTGGCAATCATATCATATCTCTTTTTTTATATATAATATTCTCTGTTTTTTAACTCAATTTATAAGCATTCACTCTGTGCTGATAAATTGCATATCTTCAGTTGCTAGTTATCTATTTTTGTCATGCTCACTTTTTTAGTAGTCTTTGGTGCGACACTTTTCACAAACAAATAGTAATTGAAACATGTATCATGTGTATAGGGAAGGCAAATGGTTGAATCATTGAACAGGTTTTGCATTGGATATCCGAAATTGAAATATTTTACAGAAAATTGTATATTTGTATGTATTTAACCCTTCTCACCTTCGACTTTCTTGAGATTTTTCTCTATAGAACTGACACATGATGAACATGTCATCCCTGTAATATGTAGAAAACATTTCTCCAAGTCTTCATCATCATCCTCGTCTTTTACACCCTTTTTAAACTGCACAGATCCCTTTAAAACATCAACCTTCAGACTACCAGTACCGCTGAGTTTAGACGCCTGACTAGCTGATCTAGTAATAGTTACTGTAGGTACTTCTAAGTCATTGTGTATTACTGCAAAAAAAATATGCATCTTATAAAAGAAAACTGGAAATAAAAGTGAAATCTGTGAAATTATTTCTCCTGCAAATGACAATTTTATTATCTAAATTGAATGTTTTTATGTGTTATTCTAATTTTTATACAACATGTACAAGTTGTATATATATTGCCTTCTGTTATCTTGCTAATATAGGGAGCAAACAGCGATATTCAAAATATTGTGACCCCTCTATTCCTTTTGTTTCTATCATGCATATGTCTAATAACTTATATATGTATATCATTTTCATATTCATTGCCATTGAACATGTTGAACAAGTAATTAAATATGTATTGCACTTAGGATTTAATAATCTTTACTTCAAAAGTAGTCAAATATGATTTTTTCTTATTTGTCAAATTGGATGAATTGATATCTCGAATTGTCTCCTCCACATTTATTGTTAAAAGATGACTTATTTTTCATAAACATGATAAAAATATTAAAAAAAAACGAAGATGTGGTATGATTGCCAATGAAACAACTCTCCACAAGAGTGACTTTGTGTATTTCCACATTTACTTAATGATCAGGTTAGGACTAGGCCTAGGTTTATAAATTATAGTAATTTCTTTTCAAATTCTAAATTGACCAATATTTACTTGTATTTACTAGGTCTGGTCAGTACTAGCATTGACAGTTTATTGACAACCTTGCAGTCACGCCTCAGTCATTAAAGCCAATTATTACATTGGTTGCAATGGATTACATTGATTTCCCAGTTAGATAAAAACCAATAATTTCACATGTGAAATAAACGTGGTTATTTCACTCTCTGACGTCATACAACAATAGGCGTTGTCAAGACGTCGATAACGTCGGATCAAAACAAATTGTCAATGCGTAGGAAAAAGATATAGTTCCTTACATTTTCTACATTATCATAAAAAAAAAAGGCCATTTGCCAATTTATTAAAAAGAATAACTAATCGCCATATTTGAATATCAAAAATAAGACAACTTGTGACCGAATGCCGCTATGGATTAAACTCGTGCTGCACACTCATTTAATCCATGCGTCGTTCGGTCACGCGTTGTCTTATTTTTGATATTCAAATACGGCGATTAGTTATACTATAAACATATATATGCTTGGTCAACTCGTTATTATCCTCAATTATTAGCGAGATTTCCTCTAATATTTTTAAGACCTTAATCTCGCTGTAAGATTTTTAACTGTTAATTTCAATTTAATTCATTCTTTGATAACTAATCTACAATTTATCTGTAGTAACTGAACTGTTTACAAGACAGACAAAGTTTTAAATTGTGATCCATTAAATTTTACATCTGTTTTTATACAAGCATACCTACTGGTATGTCTCTATAACAATGTAAATACTTTGATGTGGTATGTGGGGCAGACAATGTGTTATCTTGGATATAACATACCTTACGTATGTCTACATAAATACAAGATAACTTTAGGAACACATTTTCTGTTTGGTAATTTTAAAAACTTTCCCTCTATGTAAATATAAAGTAATTAATTAGGTTTACATTTAACATTAAAATAATATTAAATAATATTGTTAAATGGTGATTCAAATCAATTTTAAATACCAAACTTCCTACTGAATTTGAGTGTTACCAGAAAAACGACTTAAGAGAACTGCCTGTACAAGGAATTGTTTATCAATCAAAGTGCACTAGAACAGCATGCAAGTATATAGCTGGAATGGTTTGGGACAAGCTTAATTAAGCTTTAATGCTTCTAAGCTACTTGAAAAACTATAAAAACTTTTTTCCTAGATACTCCGCCTATTAACAATGAATAAAAGTGTTATGAAATACAACATCTGTAAAATTGAAAAAGCGAAGTTGTTGTAGTTTTCTAGTTTAAATTTGTTTTACTGTTGTCATTTCAGGGTCTTTAAAAGCTTGCTACGCAATATGAATTTTGCTCATGGCTGAAGGCTTTAAGGTGACCTATAGTTTTACATTCTACATCATTTGGCCTCTGTTGAAGAGTTGGACCATTTGCAATGATTCCAAATCTTCCAATTTTTAAATAATGAGGCTTAACATGCCAAGCATAGAAAATCATGGCCGAACATCCTTCTAAACACAAGAATTAAACCACCTGACATTATATAGACAAAAGATGGGAAACATTCATAAAGTGTCATGAAATTACAGGCATACAAAATGTGAGTCTCCTTTCCCATATAACACTCCATGAATAATTTTGTAACTATAATATAAAAAGTTCATAGCATCAATCAACATCTACACATTTTTCAAATTTTTAAGTTTTACCTGGTAGTGAGGCTTCAAAGCCCATATCATCTATAGCATCACATAACATCTGAGGGGTGACTCTGTTCTTCAGATATTCTATCACACCATTTTGATCGGCCAGCGACACTTTGATAGACTTTACACCAGGATTCTTTGAGATATTTCCCTCTATATTATTGACACATGAATGACATGTCATCCCTTTGATGTCAACTGTGACAGTCTCTGTATCTGATCCAGTATCCCCTGCAACTTTGGCATCAAACCCCATATCATCAATCATGTCTGCTATCCTCTCTGGTGTTGTAACTAGCTTGTTGTACTTGACCATTCCATTTTCTTTTTCTAGACTGACACTGATTGAAATAATCCCAGATTTATCCTTTATATTACTTTCAATATTTCTTACACATGATTTACACGTCATGCCTTTAATAGAAATTTCACATTCAGATTCCGGGCCTCCAGATCGTGTTGAACTTCTCTCTGCAAGACGGTCAAATTCTTTATCAACAGAAGACTGTCTGGGTAAAGAAGCATCGAAACCCATATCATCAATAGCCTCTCTCAGTACCTCAGGGTTTGTATGGTCTGGGTTATAAATAATAAAGGCTTCTTTGTCAGCAAGAGAAACTCTAATCTCATCAACGCCAGCTTTGGTTTTAATGTTTGACTCAATGTTTCTAACACAAGACTGACAGGTCATTCCTTCAACAGTTATTCTTGTTATTAAAGATTTCTGCTGTTTTATAACATTAGCTTCAAATCCCATATCGTCGATTGCTTCTGCAATCTGATTTGGCGATATTTTCACTGTATCATACATGACTGTAGCTTTTTCATTTTCTAATGAAACAGAGATCTGATTTACTCCATTTACTCTGGAAATACTACTTTCTATATTCCTGACACATGACATGCAGGTCATCCCTTTTACACTAATCTCCACACTATTTTCAGAGTTGTCTACCCTGATATCTGTAGTAGCTGGATGGACAGTTTTCACTCTGGCTGGGAAACCCATTTCATCTATCTTTTCAGCAATAATGGGAGGGGATATTTCTGTAGGACTGTACTTGATGACAGCTTCTTTTTTCTCTAATATAACCTGCAAATATAGGAAAAGGATTCTTTAATTAGATGGATATCAACTAATCAAATTTTGTTATTAGACTTTCACATGTTTTATTTTACTTTCAACAAAACAAAACAGCTAAGAATTACCTCTACATAATGTTTGTATATAAATGGATCTTTGATTTTTTCAACTAATAAAATGAAAAATAAAAAAAAATCAAGTTATCTATAAATATATCACAATGTCAATGGCGTCATTTGACATGCCCAGTTTTTTTGTCATACTAAAAAACAACTGATACTTTATGAATGAACATATTATTACATAATATTAGAATATTAAAAAAAATATTAAATATACTACCTTCATTTTCATGGTTTTTAAATGAAATCCTTCCAAAAATATTAAAAAACTTGTATCATATTTGTCCTTTCAAAAAAATAAAATAAGAAAACCACCAGATTCATGGGAAATTTATTTGGGAAGAAATAAAGTGATGACAAATGTCAATCTATATGTAAATTTGATAGAAGTAAAGAAAACATGATGTTTTACAGGTAGGAACCTAGTCAGAGTTTGTGCCCCAGGCATTTTCTATGTTTTGTCAATCTAATATATGTCATATCTAATGGGTCAGATCTTAAAGACAAAAACATTCAAAGGAAAGGAAATTTGTTTTTAATAAACTTTGATGTCCTATTTTTAATGCAACATATAAGTCAATAAATACATGTACTATGCAATGCATTCTTTCATTCATCTAAGGTAAAGACTTTACTTTTAACATCAATGTTTTAAAACTATAATTAGATGTACTTTATATTCACTGGTTATAGTGGACTTTTCCATGACAATTTAACATCAAATCAACAAATCAAATTGTATCATGCAACAGTTCATCTTCAGACTTTCCAAAGAGTGTTTTACTGTATTTCAAGACTTTTTGTATTTTAATAGATTATTGTTATCTCTCAACATGTGGCATCATATTTAAAGTCTGCATTCTAGCTAGAGTTTGCCTCATATTTGTACATCTGACATAATCTTACTGTACATAAACCCTTTAGCATGGGTCTTAATGAAAGGCAATAGTAGTTTAGTTTATAGGTACTTGGGGACAGGACATTTTTTTTGCCCTCCCCTTTTTTTCCAAAATTCGTTATTTTTTCGTTTTCTTTTAACATCAATTTTTTTTGGGGTGTTTCTGTATCATAAGAACTTGAATATGCAACAAATAACTTTTACTTGTTAGTTACTATCAATTCCAAGTTGGCTATCCACAGCGGTCACGAAAAAATAACAGAGTTTGGAAAAAAAGGGGGAGGGCAAAACAAAATTGTCCTGTTCCCAAGTGCCTATGGTTTGGATTCCTGAGTCTATCCATTGATTGTTCCTGTCAGAACAGACCCTTATAGCTACCAAGCACTGTGCTTTAACATTTTATTTAAGATCAGAATCATTTCCATGTCAGATGCAAAAACATTTTAATTATCCTTAAAATGTTGACATTTTCAAAATTCACTCAAGTCTTAATTAAAGGTAAAACAAAATCAATTTAGAATGTTTGATGTTCAGAATATAACTAATGACCTTTTCCTAGGTAATATATTGAACCAAATTGTCTAGAGACCTTTACATTTCTATTTAATATTAAATTCTTTCCTTGCAACATGTGCAATGTGCAAAAAAATAATAAGCATTCTTTCCTCACAATTTTTTTTTAAGTAATCACAGCCCATAGACCTATCAAGTTTCTCTATACATTTTCTGTTTCTATGTTATCTACTGAAAATATCAAAACAATGTTTTATTAGATTTCTACAGGAAATATATTTGTATAAATGATTATCAAAAGTAACATTATTCCTCAGGTACATTTGTACTTTGGCTTTTCTCTATTATGAAAAAAGCCCAGAAGTTAAAACAGATGAAATGCAAAGATGGGAGTCAGAGACTTGGAAAAATTCTACACATTAACCATAAAGGAGGGTTGACAGTCCCCCACACCTCCACCTAAATATGTGACCTGTCAATATTTAAATGACAGTTTCTACCTTAACACAGAGGCTGAGAAGCTAAATTTTCAAATTTAAGGTGGATTTCTTACATTAAGGTAACTGTCAATATAATCTGACTCTTCCAATTGCATAAACTGAATACATCAAATCTGACATTGATAAGAGTTAAAATGACGATTCAGCACATTTGTAGTCTCATTGAAAAACATAGTACAAATTATGATTCAATCAATTATGACATATATATATGTAGAGATCTGATGCATTGGGTCCACTTTCCCTCACGGAGATTATAAGAAGTATGTAATAATATGTTTCACCCTTTTTTAACAATGAGAGAATTGACACAAATTGGTAAATCCTGTTTCAGTTTGTTTATAAAACAGAAAAGGTCATCCTCTCACAGGTACAAATGTAGACACGAAATCATTTAAGTCACACATGACACAATACAGTATAACATACAGTACAAGAAAACATCAGTTCTGTTTTAATAAACTTCAGAAATAGGATCTACAGACAATCTACATACCAAAATATGGATAACCACAAAAATTACCATTTTAATTGCTTTACCCATAGACCACATGAGATCAATTTTAGAAGAAAACATTAACGTTTTTGTATATGGCTTAGAAAGTGGAGGACTGACAGATTTACTGAGTCCTACAACAATTCAGTGCCAAAAACAAAAAAGTTCATATTTATTAGACATTGACCAGCTAAAAATGGCAGTTATAGTTTCACAAATATAAAACGTATTTTCTATCCCTAAACCAAGCCCCAGATTGTTTAGAAAAGTTACAGTAATGTTACATGAAATAGACATTGCACTTAATACCACTTTGTAGAGAGTCTTATAACAACACTTTGTTTACTATATTTTGTAGACAAGGCCAATAGGAAGTGCTCTAGCTTCAGAATAATTGACTGAATTAATTAAGTTTATGCGTAGAAAATACTGTTATATTGAAACTTAAATGGTTGGTCGCTGGAAAACTTACATTCTATTAGAACTGTTGTGACAGGGAAAAAAAAGAATTTTATACTATATCAAACAATAAAATGAAACTTCTAAACCCTGGTCACACTCACTTCTTACTGGGGATTCATCATTTTTTATGGGGTACCAATAAAGTAACCAATTTTCCTGGATAAATGGCATACCAATTTTCCAGTGGTTTCATGGGGTAATATTTTTTTGTGGTTTCAAAGGGTACAAATGTTATTGGATTACATTGGAATATATAGTTTTCTGTTTTGCCTTTTCCAATCATATTGTGTTGTAAAATGATGCCCTTTATGGGTTCTTGATTAGATTAATAAAATTCTTATTCTTATAGTTAAACCACAAATTTGAATGTTCAATAAGTAATATATCATCATATATACTAAATAAAGGCTTGCACACAGACTTTGACAAATCCAGGAAATCAAATATCCATTTCTAACACACAAAAATTGGTACAGATGAAAATAAATATTCCACAGTAGTGACAGTACCTGTGGTGGATCCAGAACTTTTCCTAAGGGGGGCCCACTCCAGTCATGCTGCAATGATTCCATATATAATCAACCAAATTTTTTCCACAAAAGCCCCCCCCCCCCCCCCCCCCTGGATCCACCTATGAGTACCATAAAAATTATTGTGGCAAAGTTTGGTCTTACTTATAATTGGCTTGGTGGATCTTTAGAATACATTATCCAAAATTATGATATGAAGTTTCTGATAGCATTTGACAACTGTTTGATGGGTTAACTGACAGATGTACAATAAACATAGCCACAACAATAAATGTCCCAGTGATATTGGAAATAGCTTTACCAGGTACACAAAATATAAACAATAAAATCTTTATTTCATCCATACATAATAATAATATAATCTGTGAGAAAGGTTCCTATTGATTTTCAGTACTGTATTAGCATGATCAGAAGCATTTGTGAAAATATGGCAATTTACAAGTTAAATAGCCATGTATAAAACACTATGAGGTTTAATGCAAGGTGCTCAGTGATTAATGATTAGCATGGACAAATATTTTTGTTCTGCAGGAATTTTTCTGTTGACATGCAGTGCTAAAAAAAGGCAATAATACATGTATGTAAAAATGTACAAAAATACATGTAAAAATTTACAAAAATATATGTATAAATAAACAGACCTATAAAGGTTTAGTTAAACAAATTATGACATGAACGGAGAGTGGTCTCATTGGCACTCTTACCACATCTTCTTATATCTATACGTACATATCTATCATCATAATCATGTCTAAAGAATAGAATAACTGATCAATTCAAGTCAAATAATAATTTAAATTTAATGAGCCTGTAGTAGGACTGTTGATACTAAAAATAACTGTCATTAACAAATCATTTTTTTTAAAACATGAAAAATATAAAGTAGAATTTACCGGAAGTTTACTATATCCCAATTTATTTTTAAATGCCATGTTGTTGATATTAATCCACCTTTCTCAAAGAAATCCAGATATCCACTGTCTGATAGGTAAAAACAAAGATCAGTGGTTATAAGTGATGATTACACATAATGTCAGGAAATGATGTATCTGTCCATACTAATCACATGTATTACAGATAAATACTCCCGTACATAACTGATCACTTAATTCTCAACTTTTTAACTGTAATTTTCACTTTTATCTTGCCAAGGTATGTTACACTTTATATCTTTTAATTTTACTTTCAAAACATCCTCACAGAAATGTGAAATATAAGAAAACTCGAAATGTCAATAAATTACGGTAATGATAAATCCAATCTTTGACATTTTTGAACAATATGTCCTTATAAAGAGAAGTATTTTATCAAGTGTGTAAAGTCCTATAAACAAATCTTATCTGCCCTTAGATAACGTTTAGCTACGTCATTTTACATGTAAAACTTTGTATTACACCATTAATAACACTGTTTACTGTTAGATGTCTTTGAAGGTAAGGTGTTTCTTAGAATTACTTAATCCAGGATATTAAGTGACATATTATTTTTCATGTTAAATATGTTTTGATAAGACAGCTGTTGATGTTCTCTTATATATCCTCTTAATATTTAGTTCTCAGTAAATACTTTAATTACTTATTCCTTTTACTCTAATATATTTCAACAGATTTCTTAGGTGCACATTTCATGCACATTTCAAATCAAACTAAAAGTTTCACAAATAAAATCAACACTTGTAAAGGATTTTCTGACTAATTAGCATAATTTCTATTAACCAAAAAAGTGTCAGTGAAACTGTGAAACATGCTTATTAATTTTTCAAATAAAAAAAAATCTTAATATTCACAATTTGACATGTTTAATATATGTTATATAACATTTCTTATTTCCTGAAAACATCCTGTAAATTTACCACCAGGTTTAACATGGTAAAATGTACATTATATGAATGTTAAACATTAAATATAGCATAACATCACCTGACGTCAGGTATAACTGATGATAACAACCTTATATGTGAGAAATTAATATCCAGTTAATAACACATCAAAAATACCATATTTTCCTAAACAAAACAGGTGGTGACAGGGTTAAAGTAAAGATTTATGGATTATTGGATTATTATAACCCTTTATTTTACAGAAATTATATTTTCACCTACTAAACTTTTACAAGTTACTGTGTCACAAAATAATTTGAGAGTTAATATTCAGTGAAAAATCTGGCATATTTCTTAAAGCAATGTTTTTACAGGAAATGTGTGTGTCCTTTACCTTAAGTCATGGATCTGCACTTGAATTTCATAAGATGTATAATGTATACAAATTAATCCTTAAGATGCAGGTACTAAATCTTCTCTATATTTACCCTATAGAACCTGTTTGACTTGGATAAACCTTCTGGTTTTTTCTCAATATCAATATTACAAACACTAAGGGACTGCAAAAATTCTCATAATAAATTTAACCTTTTAGATTTATTAAAGAGTCCTTGGTTGGACACCCCAAAGGGAATTTTTTCTTTATACATGTTATATTGGGCATCATTAATTATAGAACTTGCAACATACAACATGTGCCTTCTTTATTGTTATGTGTTCAATTGTCAATCAGGATGACTTAGCTAATTGGAAATATAGTATTTTCATCCTTTTCACATTAACTCTTTTTTTTAAAGTTTTCTTCTTTACGTGTATTTGTTTTAAAGGGATTGTTCACTGGACTATCTGTACTTGTTAAAATATATTATATGTTTGTTTTTACTGTTAACATTTTTAATTTCACATTTCTGAACAAGGCCTTGTTATCTAACATTTGATACAGGGGCGAACTTATCTGTAAAATTTAAACTTAAGTCTTATCTTTTACCTGTTACACTTTGTACAGGTAAACATTGATTACAGGTGCATTCCTTCTAGTTATGTAAGTCAACAACAAGGATCTAAAACTTGTACAAAAGATATAGGAAGAATGCACTGAGATTTTAAAAGGATTAGATGTGTTTTTACTGTTTTTCAATCAACAGGAATCTTGTTTTGTCTGTACCACATAAATTCAAATTTGAAATTTAATGCTAGTTCAAAATAAGCATTAATTTTTAATTAAGAATGTTAATAGAAAAAAGATTGTCATTCCTATCAAATATCAAAAAAGGCTAACCCAAACAAAATCTTTATAATACTTTGTAACAGTATGAAAAAATTAAATTTCACCGAAGCATAAAAAATTTGATGATTTTTATTAAAAGCAAATTTTAAACCTCTAGTTGCTAAAAGCAATAGAAACAAAATAAATTAAGAAAATAACTTTAAATTTAAATCCAAAGGAAAAATAGTTGCATAAAACATCACAACATCTTTGACTACTAATAAAACTACGTAAATGTAGTACTACTTGAAGGAAACATATATGTGTTTAAATATGTAATGGGAGGTAACTCTATCATATATCCCAAATATTACAGAGTTATCTCCCATGAATAAGATAGATGGGTATTTAGACAATAAAATAAATGATAATGCCCAACTTTGAATTTGAAAATCAATTTTTATATAAATATTGTTTTGCAATGGTAGATAGTATGAGTGATTATAATTTACCTGGACTTAATTGCATTCAATCAATTTAATGTTTTTGGCCCATTAAAAGTTGCTATAAAAAAAATCTACTTTTCACCAAAATCTTAAATGTGCGTACTGTAATCTGAATGAGTCTTTCTGTTGTCAACTATATATTTCAAACCCTCCGAGATATCCTACCTCTAAACTATAAATTCCTTTCTCTTCAGCCAGGCCAGCTTTGATGATATACCTATAGATATTTCTAAACTGTAAATTCCTTTCTCTTATAGTGTGTATAGATTTTAAACCCTCAAAAATAACCTACCTCTAAACTATAAATTCCTTTCTCTTCTGCCAGACCAGCTTTTATATTTTTCACACAACTCTGACATGTCATTCCATCTATCTCTAACACTGCTGTCTTTTCCATTTCATCTGTATCTGAAATATGCAAAATGATATAAGTATTAAAGCTTTACTTAAAATATGCAAATTGATAAGTATTAAAGAATTACCTAAAATATGCAAAATGATAATTAGTTTTAAAGAATTACCTAAAATATGCAAAATGGTAAGTTTTATTACCTAAAATATGCAAAATGAAATAAATATTAAACTTATCTACAGCATATTTACAGGGCTGCCACTCACATTTGTTCATGCTTATTTTATTTGATGGCATTTTCCTTTGATCTATTGTTTTTTTTCCTTTTAATCTTTACAATTTTAGCCAAATCTCACACATTTGCTTCATGAAAAGTTGGCAGAACTGTACTTATGTAAGTCAAACTGTATCAATTTAACATAATACTAATACTTCCGAGAAGGTCTTCAAAACAATTTCAAAAGAGGGACCATTTCAAGACTAAATTTAAAGTCTGCATGCTCATATAAAGGCCAGATAAACAATGTTCTCATCAGAACTGTCAAGAATCAGAAGAAGAACTTTCTCAATTGTAATGTAACACAATTGAGAAACTCTCTAAGTTCTATTTCAATAACAGGTATCCATAGAACAAATGATGTCATTTTTTCCTATTTTTAGTTTCCATCAATTCAGAATATATTTCAGTAAGGCTCAACTTAGTCAACTAAATTAACATAGATGTACAATATTATTTTCAACATGAACAATCTATAACTGCAAATTTCAGCCAAATCTCACACAAGAAAAACTTCAACATGGTACCCTCAACTCTAGCAAAGGGAGTATGAAATTCCAGTCAACTCCAGCTATTAATGTATTGATTCTAAAAAGGTCAACCAATTTGTTAGTCATTTGGACTAAAATTGAAAGAATGTCAGAAAGGAGTAGGTCCGGTAAGGACCGATTTTGGCCTCAAATTGCAGTTTCATCTGATGAAAGATTTTGACCACTTTTTAAACACTTAAGTGTCTATTTCAAATGATTCAATTAATTTAAGTGAAAGATTTTAACTTATTTAGTCATTAAAAACGATCCGATTCAAGCTCAAATATGAAAAATCTACCAAATATGCGAAAAAATGTCACTTTTCATATGATTTTTGTCAAAAACGAAAGTGGCCGTATCCATGTTCATCCTCAATCGTTATATATGTTATGTATTATTATCAAACACAACTTCCATTTCAATATTTTGGATGAACACGAATGCGGCCACTTTCGTTTCACATGGAAACTGTCTAAAATTTAATTAAAATGCTGGAATTTGGAAGATTTCAGTAATTTAGCATGATTTAATGGTGCTAGTACCCAATAAATGTGCCTTGTATTGTCAAAAACAGCCCATATTTATGTAGCAGAACCATTCTACTATCCAATAAATAACTAAAAGTTTACATTTTAACAATTTTGTAAAACTGCTATATTTTGGGGCCAAAAAAGGGTCTTACTGGACCTACTCCATTCGAATTTTGATCAGTTGAATGATCTGGACTAACATTTTTCAAGAACTTTGCGATGTTACTAGCAGTGATCAATTAACAATAAATTTACTCTGATTATGGTTTATATTTTGTTTAAGAGAACTTCAAAATCAGTCACTCTAAATAGTCTTATACATTTTAAGTGTGAGCTGGCATAAATCAAATTGCTTTAGAATATACTCAAGTTGACTGAGATTTCAGAGTCAAGAACTTTCAATTCTAAGAGGTTTTAAATGTCTTTAATCTAAGCCATGGAAAAACCCTAGGCCTACCTAATTAACTCTTGCGTGCAAGTCATCTTCATTTATTACTCCATATATATATTAGAACACACTCTTGTTAATAGATCTCTATCAAACAACATTTTCAGTAAAATTACAATCTAACATAATTATGACCAAAACATTTTACCTTCTTTTACTCTGAACAATAAATCAACTAAATCTCTGTAATATATAGACAACACTTATGTATAATATATGCGCATCCAGAATATTCTATTCTCAATCTGTGATGTAATTGTTCTCTTTCAAATTTTGTAACATCATCACATCCTGGTTTAAGTTGTGTGTCTGGTTTCTGTTAAAATACTCTTTTTTTAATAAATATTACCTACAGTAGTATATCCTCAGGTAAAAATAAACAAACTGAACATGCTAAATTAAAACCTTTAATTTTGAATGGTCATGATGGTAGAGTTTTGATAATCAATGGAAAAAAAACTTCATTTATTTTTCTTACAGATTTTAAGTCAGACAAAATCTCAGTTGAAAATATTTACCTGACAAAAATGATATTCCATATATTTCTAAGGAGATGTGGTATGATAGCCAATGATAGGTTTATTAATCTAAAATATTGTATACAAACCACTTAATGTAAGCCTGAAAATAATAATATTTGTTCCTTCTACCTGTCTTCTAGATTTAAATATATTTGTTTATCTTTAATATGTAAACTCATTCATATATACATAAATATGTATATATATATTGGTCTGTTTTCACAATATACGCAAAAAAATTTGGTAAACAATTACTGTCTTCAATGTACATGTGCACAAATAATAAAAGGAACAAATAAAACACATGAAACATCCAGGACTTAATATTTGATTCTGAATCAAACAGGTAAAATTGTATCCTCGTTCAATATTCATTTGTACTGGACGTAAACATTTATATGACCAGAAAAAGATGTGGGTGCCCCGGGGTAAATGTCAGTAGTGACACAATAATCTAAATACATTGTAATACATTTTGTACACACAGTAAAAACTATGAGCCCCCATCCCTGTGAAGTCTGAGACAACTTAGGTTCCTTACCTGAATCCATTGTGGGTTTATGTATGAATCTATTTATTATGAACCTCTATCAAATTACACACAAATGTATTCCTATGCATGTCTTGCTTCAATAAACATTTAATTCTGTCACTTTAATGTACTGTCAATAAATTTGTTATACTCATTTAAAAGTAACCATCATGTTACTGGTATAAGTATTTTCTGAGTTTTATACTTTTTAAGAACTTGGAAAATTGAAATGATAACTGTAGACATGTTAGACATGACTGTAGCTTCACAAATTAAAAAGTTTAAAGAAAAGTCAACAAAGTACTAAAAATTTGACTTGCCTTACCAGTCCTCTTCCCATATATATTAAATCTGATCTGATTAAAATGACCCAAAATCTAAAAATCAATAACGGAAAAACAAAAATAATGTGTATGGTGATAAACAGTGATAAGAAACTATAAGACACACAATATTAATATATATTTAAAATTTCTTATTAGAGATATAAATATGTTAAAACTGTCAAGATATAAACACATTCTGAGGAAATGGCTGTATTTAATGCAGTTTTGACAATCATATGATTTATAACAGATTGATGTAAACTTTCTTTTCTTGGTCTTTTAAATTTATAGCTTAATTAGTTCACCTCACCTACCCTCTTTATGCGGGTCGGCATTTAACAATGTTGTTAATGTAATGAAATTGATTAAGGTTCCACTAATTTGATATGAATAAACTAAAATATCTCCAACCAAAAAAAAAAAAAGAGTGAAAAATACTTGCATAAAATATCTTCAACCAAAAACAAACATGACAAAGGAGAGAGAAAAATACTTGCAAAGATACTAATGTGTACATCTTAATTTTGATTCAAATATTAAAAATTTCGTATTGAAGTATTTTAGTGTTTTTCTTTTATTGTTTTCCATATACCGATATAGACATGATTGAACTTGTAACCAGCACACTAGTTTCAGTAATATAAACTGATATTTTCTCAACACCATGCAAATACTTCTAATGTCAAACGTTAATTCATTATACTTTATTTTTTAAATCCAAAAATTAAGTGTGTACACATTCAGTAAAACCCACAAAGTAGTAAAAGACAAAATCCCAAAGAAAAGAAAAAAAATATGCAGCTGAAAAAGTCTCACCTATAATTTTGTCTGTCATTTTTAACGAATTCACAAACTGAAAAACACAATCTATAAGTACATGTACTATGCTTACATTTACATATTCTGGTCATTAACTCATTGTATGCTAACAATTAAATCAATAAATAGTCATATTAAATTTGATACATCTACAAAAAAAGTTTGAAATATAATTTAAGTACATGTACATGTATATACATTGTGAAGGTGGTATTACAGCTATTTTCATAGTTGTAATTAAACTTGCATTCTTTTAGACTACCAGTTTTACATGTACTTTAATAATTTAATCAGATTTTTAAAATTAACAGCAAAACACAACTAATTTATAAGTCCAATTAATAAGAAAGAATGCTTGTTCTCATCAAGCATTCTATGAGTATTGCAATGCATGGCAATACATAGTCCCCTACAGTCCTACAAGTTAAAAATTCATTGTAATGGAACAACATTTAAACTTGATCTATAATTTGTCATGGTCATGATGGTGTAAACTATATAACACATATCAAGTCAATTTCTTCAATAATGAAGAAAAAAAGTGTTTAAAACTGACTATTTAAGTGAATTGTCTATGTCAAAGGACCACAACTCTGCACAAAATCATCAGACAGGAACAAAATTTAAGCTTAATCTGTAACTTGTCATGATAAAACTACATATCAAATTTCAAATCAAAACATTTTTATATGATTTTTTTATGTCATATTACAGACAGACAGACAGACAGACAGACAGACAGACAGACAGACAGACAGACAGACAGACAGACAGACAGACAGACAGACAGACAGACAGACAGACAGACAGACAGACAGACAGACAGACAGACAGACAGACAGACAGACAGACAGACAGACGGACGGATGGACGGACGGACGGACAGACAGACAGACAGACAGACAGCAGGGGTTAAAAAAATTTGTTACAGCTAACTAGCCCAGAACTTATTGGCAGCAGGACTTTACTAGCCCTGTTGGAAGAACTGCTAGTCCATCAAAACTGACCTGCTAGCCCTAGTTTGCCTTAAAAATCAAGAGTTTGCTGCATAATACAAAGTGGGTGTCCTTTGTTTTGGAGGAGACATTATACACTGTATTTGATAATTTTTGTTGATCTGTTATTTATTCTTTTGGTGCTTAACCTAACTTAGTTGTTCCAGCATTCAAAGCAGACTTTTTTTTGGCGTGCTTGGGGCAACTAACGGCAATATTCACAGAGCATTGTCTGTTTTTTTCATCAGCAACAGCCAACCTTGCCAGGGGAATCATTGTGTCCCAGTTCTGCCAACTTTTCAGGAAGTGAATGCTTGATTTTTTTGCTAAATTGTAAAGATCAAAGAGAAAAAACAATAAATCAAAGGAAAATGCCGCCAAATAAGCATGAACATGTGTGAGTCTCGCGCTAAAGACTTGACAGACCTGCTGTCCTGGACACTATTATTTTTTTTCGTGTCTTTTCCTGTCGTATTTAGCATTTTTGGGGGATGAATTTTCAGCCTCGTTACTCCCTTCATCTACCGTTTTTCGTTGAAACTGACGAAGTTCCTGGGGTTCCTGTACTAAAATATCAAGAAATATTTTGTTGTATGTTTTCATGCTCAAGAGCTGTGCAACAAGACAGGTCAATACCAATCAATACATCATACCCCAGGGTTTCCGCTGGCGGTCACCATTTTCGCAATTTGCGAAAAAATAATAATTGTGGCGATAAAAATTCGTCATTTGCGAAAGAATTTGGAGAAAGAAATATATACAACGATTTATTTTCCTCCATCTTGTTTATTTACTTTTTTTTTCGAGTTTCTCGGACTTTACCCGATCAGACAATACTCGGAATTCACCATGACCTCATTTTAAGATTTGGACAGAAAATCAATAATCAGCTGATTGCATTTTATAGATATCGACAACAATTAAGGACTAATTAATAAAGGTGTTGATTGAATTGTTTGACAAAATGATATGGTTAAATGGCTTCCGCTAAATGTCACATACAGAATTTATTTACCACATTGTGACGCACGTGTTTGAAGCAAACTTTTGATGTCTCCTCTCCTTTTAAAGATAGTTTAGAAAAGAAAGCTGTTGTTGTGACGACAAATGTTCACAAGCAAAAAAAATCTCCGATTTTAAACTTTAATTATCCTTTGACTTTAATACTAATTTAAAGTCGTTTGAGTGACACACGTGTTTCAAGCATAGTTTTACGTCTCAACTTTTTCACTTACGATGGTCAAGAAAGAGATAACTGTCGTTATGAAGAAATCTATCAAAAAGGTTGGGAACAACACCTCGAATGAGAGTAACCCTTTAATGTAATGACTACACATGAAATGAGGGATCAATTTCATGTGATAAAAGCTTTTGTTTTGTTGTAAAAACCACTTCTCAGAACAAAAAGGCACATCAGTATTTTTCTTTTAAAGAAACTTTCCCTACGAACTATACTGGTATTATATGATAAAACATGTCCATTAATTTGTTATATTACAGGACTTATATCTTCTTTAATAATAAAAGTATAGTGGCCCCCTCATTTAGAAAAGTTGTTTAAAATACCTTTTAAGATTAAAAAATTCTGTTGTTTTAAAGTAAATGTTTAGTGTTTATTCATTAAAACGTAGACTCTATAATAAGTTTGAGAATAATCATAGACACAATGGGGCAAAATCATCTTATTTAAGTGAGGGTGGTTAGAAAAAAAGGTAAATTTTAAACGAAAAATATATTTATTTTACTTGGCGAAAAAAATAATAAAGTGGCGAAAAATATATTGTTTTGGCGAAAGAGTTGGCGAAAAAAATAATTGACCCAGGGGAAACCCTGTCATACCCCCAAATAGCGTTAATTGGAAATCTTGGCACGATAAGCAATGTACAATACCCCAAGCCATGGTATGAGAAATCGATATTTAAAGTACGAGAATTGAAATCAACACATGATACCAGGCCACCCAGACATGTCAGAGTTATTTGTTCTATTTTTAAAATATGTACAACAGGACCTGTACAAACCAGTTCAAATTCTTGGAATCCCTGATGACTTAATTGAATTGAAACGGCTAACATAGAATAGTGATAAAGGGATTTTTCACTTTCCATTTTGGTAACGTCAAGACTTTTTTGTTATTTATAGTCCGTCGGGCATATCGGATTACACATTTTAATTGCCCGAGGCGTAAATGATCTAGTCCCGGACGTCGGGCTAGTGGATTTTTTAACCCCTGAGACAGACAGACAGACAGACAGCTAACCGTATATATAAAAGTTAAATTTATTTTGCATATCTGAAAGATAAAATTGTTTTTGAGGAGAGACGGATTCAAAATATTTTTTTTGTCCTCTGCTTGAACAGATTTTTTTCATCAATTTGGGAATTGAATATTTTTTTTATAAAAAAAAAAACCATACCCCCTCCTGCCTTTTGAAGTTCAATGAAACATTGAAACATTTATCATTCCCTAAACATTTTCCATCTGAACATTGCTGAACTTTTTATTTTATTTTATTTAGACAAAAACTATATGTTAATGTAGCCTAGGACATTCGCCCTGAACATGCATGAAATATTTGCCACTGGACGTTAAGCAACCAACAACCAATCAATATATATAGGACATTGTCTTGGTATAAAGCTGGCATTCAAGGTAGCGCCTTCCTCATATTATTAATGATCACAATATACTCTGATACTGTAATCATGGTAATGTTTAATGTCTATTGGATGAAGATCTACATTGTCAGCTGTTGAATGCAATAACTCATAAACTATTGTTTACCTGATTCAGTTTTCTAAGAAGAAAATTTCTTTTACTGGTCCTTTTTTCTCCATAAAAAATATTTTTTATAGGTTTTATATAAAAATTTGGTAAACTTTACAATTTTCGGTAAGTTTATGTCTATTGGATGACGATTGACTTGGTCAGTTGGTCAATATAAAAACTTCTTACTATTGTATACCTGATTCAGTTTTCTATAAAAATGTCTTTAAATGATCTGTTTTATCTCTACAAATATTTGGCACAAATAATTTTTTCCCCGTCAACAGGAAGTGAATTCTTCAGAATAAGCTTCGAAGTCAGGAACGTATTTGATGAAGCAATTATTCCGAAGACATATAATTTCATTAAAAGAGAAACACTGAGTATCTCTTAGGGTTGCTTATTCATATGATAATCTTCAATACACTAATTGGTATATCGAAAGCTATTTTAAAGAAATTATTGCACATTCTTTTAGTTGAATATAATTCCGTTTTGGGTCGTATCCGGAAATTGTTTTAATTTTACTCTCATTTCAGACGATTTGGGATGTTTTTGTTTTTTTGAATTGTGAGCAGAGAGCTTTTAGTGAGAATTAAACTACTCTACCAGAGAATGGCAGATTCTTATTCGTTTGTAAAAGGCGGGAAACTGAAGTTAAAGGGACACAAAGATAAGAAGTATAACGTATTAACAGTTTAAAGTTGCTTTTATTTACCATGTTACATTTTTTTCTGGTATTACTATTACTATCAAAAATAAATTTTGTTATCGTTATATATAAATGGTCAATTTGACACCTATAGAAAAAGTCAAATCGTCACCTATAGAAAATTAAAATCAGCACCTGGTCAAGCCTGCACCCTTAGAAAAGATAAAATCAGCACCTGGTTAAATTGAATTATTCTGCACCTATCATTGCCTGTACTAGTCTATAGGCTATAGCATGTATAGCCACAGGAGTTTGAAATCCTAACAATAACTCCGTTAAGGCGGTATTGCTTGGATTTCAAACTCCTGTGGTATAGCAATGTTCAATGTATAGCAAGGTGGGCAGGACCTTTTCGGGATCTGTGATTTCTTTTTTCGAGTTTCAGGATGTCAGGATTTATTTTTCTTATAAATTCGGGACCTCAAATTTCATGTTTTTAAGTCCGGCATTCAGGATCAGGACACCTTTGACCCCCCTCTATAGCCATGCAGAGGAAAAGTTAAATCGACACCTGGTTCAATGGTCAACTCGGAGACACATGTACATTGATCAGTGATTTTCCTAGTGCTATGGGGAAATGGCCCAGGGCCCATACAATTTGGAATGTTATGTGTGACAGGATGGCTTTGGGGAAAATATAAAAGCCTTTTCATAAGAGGGCACTGGCTATGGGGGTTCGGAGACATGGCCCCCACCCCCAAAATAATTTAGAAAAAATAGGTACAAAATTCTACATTCTGAGAAAGAATAACTGCATGAATTGCATGATTTTGCAAACAAGATTGAAGAGATTTGTAAACAAAAAAAACAATGATACAACAGCAAAAAATCTTGCTGCCATGTCTATACATTGCTGTATGCATATATGGGATTGGCAATTTTTGAACTGGAAATTGGGGGAAATTTGGACCCAAAATGAGGGTAGGAAAATCCCTGCATATATACACATGTCATATCAACACTCCAACAACATTCTGCCAATGAAGTGATGAGCACTGAGTGATGTCACCATGTTGAGCTCTTGTATTATCTATTTGAAACAATAGCCTGATTATTGTGTTTACTATTTTCTGATAGTGTTTGGTCATTTATAATTTAAAAAACTTGAATAAAGCAACGGTGCCTTTACCCAAGTTGTTGTTCATTGTTGTTTAATCCACAGAAGAGCTAGGACAAAACAAATTTAATCATCATTGATCATTGTAGTTAAAATTGAGTTTTTTTGTTTCATTTTCTGTTTACATGTTCAAGATGTACAATTTATAAGAATAAGAATATTATTTTATTTCCAGTTAAAGGTCCTTAGAAAGACCTTTTATCACATTTGTCAATTATTTGCATACATTTGTACAATTAGACATAAATTGAGAACATAAAAGAAAACAAAACAGTTTTACAATAACTGTTATACAAGCAGCTTGGTGAATTACCATGATTACTAAAATGAATGATTTCCAAATCACAGATTCAAGTAACATTTTGTCCAGAAATGTTGGACATATGTTGGAAGTAAGAGTTATATTTCTTTAAAAATCCCCTATTTAAGTATTACATGTACAAATAAATCACTATCATGACTATCTATCTAGACTGATTAAATTTTATAGTACATGTAGCTTTAAATATACAATACCAATGATCCAGGGACTAATTTAGGTTGCTAAAACAAATATCTGTCCTTACATATACATATATAGGATGACGTCGACTGATCATGTCAGGTGATGACCTTGTACTGAATCAGGGATAATGACATGAAAATCACTAGTTTAAGTATCATACCAATATTTTCATCAAGTCATATAAGTACATTGTGTATTATTATTTTATTTACACCACAAAAGTCAGTGAAATTTTTTCCGTGAACAGTAAAGTTTTATTACAATACCGTATTCGGCCGTGTATAGTACGCAGTTATGTATAGTCCGCACCCCCTTTTCATCCCCTTAAAATCGAGAAAAAAAGTTTTGTAAAAAAAAAAAAAAAAAAAATATTTTTAATTTTTTTAATTTTTTTTTTTACAAAGTCTAGTTCACTGTTAAAATCCACTGAAAGTGATCTATTCTCCATGTTTTTTATAAAAATAATAAATTTTGTTTTATTTATTTCATGAAAAATAATGAAATGGTAGAGCTTTTCATCAGGTAATTAATATTTGATAATTTTATAAAAGTAATTATTAATCAAAATATCCCTTTTAAAATCAACATTTGTCTAAGTATGTCCAAGCTGATGAATAATATAACAGAAATAATTTGAATATTATGGAACAAAATAAAAAAGAGATCAAACATTTATCTAAATTAATTAGCAGTAATCAAAATTTTTAAACTATTTAATCTTATATAATCTTTTCATTGATCATGTTGTTATATTGCCTGGGGATTATAATATTTAACATCTGTCAAAACTTGACATCATTATTTAATTGCTACACACCCATACTTAATCCTTAATTACCCCTCTTGATTACCTATACAGGATGTCACACCTTTACTTTGACTAATCAATTTTGAAGAGAAAAGTTTAAAAAGAATAAGAATTAATTGAAATAAATATAATTAACGTCTCCAATATACATTATTAGTGCAGAAAAAAACGAAATTAAAAAAAAAAAATTTTTTTTTTTTTTTTTTTATAAATTTCGAAAACCGTCTATAGGTGTGTATAGTCCGCACTCCTTGTACAAACTACATATTTAAGGAAAAAAGTGCGGACTATACATGCCCAAATACGGTATCTGTAAGATGAACCTCAAATTTTAGAGGAAAAATACTCCCACCAATATCATTATTGTTTGACATAAATTTTACATTGAGGTTGTTCAAAAGAAAATCACCAATTCATCAACATTCTAACTGACTTTATTTTTGGAAAATTACATCTGTAACAAACAAACTCTTTTCAAGTAGAACCAAATACACTGAAAGTTCCAACTATACATATACATTTCATTTGTATATATGCTTCTTCCAAAATTTAAATTGCACAAATCTCAATTATAGATTTATTTCACCTTCAAGCCCTTGTTCATTACTAAACTATCTATATATATATATTCTAAGTTACACTTGGTACAGTTAAAAATCTGGTATTCATAGTAATAAATTGTTCAAATAAGGATTTGAAATTAGTCATGATAGTGGAATTACTTTTCATACTTTTGAATGTTAAAAATTAGTTGGAAGTACTTGATAAATTGCATGCTTACAAATGTATATTCGTGATTTCAAATCCATTCATATTTTTGATTTTCTATCCTATATACCACTTTGACCTAATAATCTTATTAAGAAAAAAATCATACTACTCATTATACATTCTTAAATGGGCGTTTAAAGTTTGAATGCAAATATGTATGTTCAAACTCTTTTGAATAGGTCATTTATTAGTAACAACAAATAAGAGAACCATGTCAATTTGACCTGCCTTGATACAATGACTGCCCTTGAATTTTTTTAGTAGATACATTTTTTGTTTGCCAGGGAGATTCTGTATTATATATCGCCAAGTTATTGAGATTCCCATGGGGACTAACTGTGCACCACTTATTCATGATATTGCGTACCTGTTTCTGATGTTATGAGTTACAATTTATGACTAAAATCAGCAAATACCCATCAAACAACATCTTGATTAAAAAATTGATAACACTTGATGGCACTCAATAATGATGACTTTAATTTGTATATAAGAGATTTAATCATTAATATTTCCTGCCAAACTGACTTTAAATAATCATGATAGTTGAATTGTACTAGTAATAAAGTACATGTACATTTGTATTTATCAGTATTACCCCTGACTGAATGGTTTATTACAAAGTAATGGATATAACACTTTGGGCTTTTTAATTATGATTGTAGTACATCATCATGTACAATGTACATTTATAATTGTAGTACATCATGTACATTTATAATTGTAGTACATCATGTACATTTATAATTGTAGTACATCATGTACATTTATAATGGTAGTACATCATGTACATTTATAATGGTAGTACATCATGTACTACATTTATAATGGTAGTACATCATGTACTACATTTATAATGGTAGTACATCATGTACATTTATAATGGTAGTACATCATGTACATTTATAATTGTAGTACATCATGTACATTTATAATTGTAGTACATCATGTACATTTATAATTGTAGTCCATCATGTACATAGATATAAGTACATGTGGTATGAGTACCAATGAGACAACTCTCCATCCAAGTCTCAATTTATAAAAGTAAATAAACCATTTTAGGTCAAAGTAGGGACTTCAACACAGAGCCTTGGCTCACAACGAACAGCAAGCTATAAGCATGTTTGTGTTAAAACACATTTGATATTAATACTGCACTAATGTGAACATTGTTGAAGCTTTTTAATGTGTATTTATCTTCATTTACCCATATTTGTATGTTTGAATATTTAAATCATGATATTTTTTGTTTTTGCAGACACAAGAAGCACAAGAAAAGGAAACATGATGAAATTGACACAGATACACCAAAACCAGAGAAAGGAGATAGTGAAAAACATGGTAAAATAAATCTATTCCCCCCTTCCTGGCATAAAAAAAAAAACCCAAATGTCTTAAACAACAACAAAAACACAAAGTGTCTTTGAAAATAGGCATGATAAGCAAAAAAACAGGACTTTAAAAATCACTGAATTAACAGATCAAAAAAATAATTGCAATGATCAACTTTGACCTGCAGGAGTAGGAAACTTCATTTTAGAATAAGAAGAAAATTACCAAAAATATGATTTGATTGTAAACACATATCATGGGAATGTGTGATAAAATTTGCATTAAATAAATGAAAAAATAATTTTCTTCTTATTCTTACATGAAATCAAAGGACAGGCAACCCTATGATAAAAAAAATGATGATGTTATGAACAAAATAAAAAATTTAAAAAAGACTTACACCTAAAGGACAGATTAAAAACAAACATTACACAGAATACTATTTGATAGGAAACTTAAAAGAGGGGATGATCTTAGAATTTGATATATTTTGTTCAGGTGGATGGTGGTTAGCTAAGAAGTTTGATGACATATCTGGTAACACAGCTATAGAGATGGATGACATGAGATATCTGTCTGCTCAAGATAATGGCAGATTTAAACTGGGACCACCTAGGGATGAAGGTTGGTACCTACACCATGGCAATCAAATTGACCAACACTTCAACATTTGACTTCACTATAACACAGTTTAGAACTAGACATGATAGATAGATATAAGAAGATGTGGTATGAGTGCCAATGAGACAAGATACCCATTAAGAATATTCAGTGTAATCAAAAATTTATTAAACATTTTATTCCAGTATGATCAGATGGTTTTTTTTTTAGAAATGTAATATAGCTCTTAGTGGATTAAACATTATTTTGAAGTTTGCTTGCAAAGCACTAGAATGTGTACAAGAGTTAAATTTATATTTTGCACACTGCAATCACTCTTGACAGCACATGAAAATATCTATTATGCAATAAAATTGAGGCATCTTCTTTATCTAAATGTTTTTAAGCATATACATCATGTATATCATACACAATCAAAATTTTATGACAATGTATTTTCATTCAAGGTTATCAATGGTTATTCCATAAAAATAGATGTTGAAGAGAGGACACATTTAAAAAAAAAATTTTGATCATGTTTGTAATTTATTGTATGTCCATTTGATACATTTGATACATGCAAATTTACAAAAAATAAAGCTTTGAGAATTCCCTTCTTACTCTTCAATATCCAGATGTTACTGTAAACAATTTAGATATTGTGGTATTACCTTTGATCTGATATCTTGAGAGGATAGCTCTAGTTACAATTAAAAAAAAGACAAATTTTCTAATTAGTTTCTAGAAATTTATGTATAGAAAAAGGAGATGTGGCATGATTGCCAATGAGACAAATCTTCACAAGAGACCGAATAACACCGATTATAACAGCTATAGGTTACTGTACAGCCTTCAACAATGAGCAAATCCCATACCTCATAGCCAGCTATAACAGTCCTCAAAATCACAAATGTAAAACAATTCAAATGAGAAAGCTATCGGCCTAATTAATGAACCAAAAAATGAACGAATAACAAATATTTAACACAGCCATAAATGTAAATCACTGAATTCCAGGCTCCTGACTAGGGACAGGCACATAGAGAATGTGACTGGGTTAAACATATAGGCGGGATCCCATCCCTCTACTAACCTGGGACAGTGGTGTAACAGTACAACATAAGAACAAACTATAAGATCAGTTGAAAAAGGCTTAATCTCATCAGATGAATACAAATAGAAATACATCTTAAAAAAACACAAAGTGGACGTGGTGATGTACTACTTGTACATCCCAACTACAAAAAAGGCACACAAAGCACAGATCTGAAAGTACTTGGATTGTATGTCCATTCGACATGTTTGATATATGAAAATTTACTGCGGTGCCCCAAAAAATGTTATGGGGAGGTTTCTTTTTTTTTTTTTTTTAACGTAACAATATCTTTATTGCAATCTTGCTGTAACAATGGGGAGGTTTCTTACCCTTCAATATCAAGATATATTTTTGTAACTGTAAACCATTTAAATATTGTCATGATATCTTTACAAGAAAGCTCTATCAACAACTACACTTTTAAATTTATAGTGAATGGTTGACAGAAGATATTTTTGATGAAAAGACAAATTTTGTGATCAGTTTCTGGAAATTCATGAAAGCCTGCTTCATACTACCTGACATAGATGTCAAAAATACATGAGCGAAAAAATAAAAATTTAATAAAAATAATGAGTATCCTTCTTCTGGTTCCCCCAAACATTTTGACTTTATCATTGCAGGAGAGGAACCAGATCCAATAGAAATACTGACAGCTGTAAAAGTTAATGAGACAAAAATAGCATTGAAATCTGGTTATGGTAAATACCTTAGTATTGACCCAGATGATGGTGTAATTGGAAGATCTGAAGCTATAGGAGCAAGGGAACAGTGGGAACCAGTTTTTCAAGAGGTTAGTCAGAATTTGTACTTCACAACCAAAATTATAATATACAGATGAAATACAGCTTTCAAATTTCAAAATACAAAAGAATTAAGAATATGCTACCTTAGAATGTGAAGTACCTGGGAACAAAAAGGGCATCTTATCATCCTTATCATTGTAAAAAACTTTGTAAGACTGTTCTCCACATAATAGATATGACTGTTAGGTTTGCTGCACATTGATTTTCTATAGCCACAATGTCAACCTTATTTGCTTAGTAAACCCTGCTAGAATGCTTCACATTGTGTCTATCTGCTGATACTTTACCTTTATTTGTACACCGTCAACCAAATAAGCTGTTCCTTATGTTCATTGTGCCATTCCTGGTTTCCCCCTAGATTGTTTTACTACTTGGTTTTCCTAACAATCGCAAGCTTGATAAGATCTACTGTCATATTGTCATGTTTCTGATAAAGTCTGCTCAGTTTAAAATTTATTATATTAAAACTAGATATTATAGGATTAAATACCTTTTAAAAGGAATTTATTCGTGTATAAACTCAACCAATTCACTCACAAAAAAATAAAAGTCTGAAGGACTTTTATGATATGTTTGTGAGTGACTTGGTCCAGTTTATACACCAATTAATTCCTTTAAAAAGGTGTTTAATCCTTATAATTCTTTAAAATTGGAGATAGGGAATAAGTTTTTCCACACATCAATTGTATATTTATGTCATTGAATTGGCCTGGCACATGATGAATGTATTTGTTGGTTAACACAAAAAAATGTCCTCAATGAAATTTGCTATCTGATAAAAAGTAAACTGCAAAAACTATAATCCAAACGAATGATTTTGTGTATTATTTCATTTAAAGATTAATGTGCAGCGAAAAATAAATTTTGTTAACGTCAGTGTTATTATCGCCGACATCTTGTTTACATTGGTTACGAAAAGAATTTCGGTCAATGTCATCTATCGAAAATAACAAACCTCAAGATCAACTGCAAAAAGTCCTCCCAACCAATCATATCAACGTATTCCATAATATGCAGATCATATAACAATTATTGATACTTGAATTCTCTAATTTCAGGGTAGGATGGCATTGAATGGCAGTAATAATTGTTTTTTATCATATGATGATGATGGAGATATTGTTTGCAACAGTAAGAAAGCTGGTGAAAGTGAAATGCTTAAAGTAAGTTAGTAACAGTTATTATACATGTTATACATGTTCCTCAGTTTGTAATTTCTTTGTAAAATCTTTGACAAATAAATTTATTTGATTTATGAAATTGTCTAAAACCAACTATTTCAAGTTAAAAGAGGGACGAAAGATACCGGAGGGAGAGTCAAACTCATTAATCGAAAATAAACTGACAACGCCATGGCCAAAAATGAAAAGGACAAACAGACAAACAATAGAACACATGACACAACATAGAAAAGTAAAGAATAAGTAACATGAACCCCGCCCAAAACTAGGGGTGATCTTTGGTGCTCCGGATGGGTAAGCAGATCCTGCTCCACATGTGGCACCCATCGTGTTGCTCATGTAATAATAGATTAATAGTGCTACTGTTTAATTTCTATGAACCATTTACTGGATGCTAAAATTTTCCTGTAAAAAGACTATATACTGGTTGATAGTTTCAACAACTTGTTACTGGGTATGAGGAATCCTTTTCCCATATTTTCTATATCATTTGAATTGACTCCTCTCCTTAACTTCTGAATTATTGGTTATTCTGCAACTGTGTTATATATTTGCTCAGTCAAATCATATTGACCTACATTCATTTATGATGAACCGTCATTGACGGCCATGATTATGACGTAAACAATGTGTCTCTGTATAGTTTTATTTATGATACATTGTATCAATACAGAATATAAAGGTTCTGGCAAATTTTACATACTCCCATTCAAATTTGGTGGTTTACCCAAGATACTTCATTTGAAGCCATTGTGAAACTTGCAATAAAAAGAGAATAATGTTAAGTCATACAATGTCTCAAAATACAATGTATGTATGTACCAGTTCTGAATAATAAAACACTGATTAACTTGCTATGTAGAAACTAGCCTGGAACTAATATTAAGTGGTAGTTGTTTTAAAAAATATAAAAACTTCACAATAAAGTAATCAAATGAAAAAATAATTATGAATTTTATATTATATTATAGGTTTTGAATAATTTCTGTCATGTCTGTATATAATATATATGTCTAGAAATTAAGTATTTGAATTATTGATAAAATGATTTTATTGTAGTCTAGGGGAGATAATTCACATTTTTATTTAAAATTAATGAAAACAAACTTGATTGTAGATCAGACTAAATGCAAACATAGAAACAGACCCATTTGCAAACATACCTGTTGAAGAGAGAGGCAAAATAAAAGATGCAGAAATAAATTATGTGTAAGTTTATCAGATAGAATAGTCAGTACATTAATTATGTGTAAGTTTATCAGATAGAATAGTCAGTACATTTATTACATTAGTTTATCAGATAGAATAGTCAGTACATTTATTACATTAGTTTATCAGATAGAATAGTCAGTACATTTATTACATTAGTTTATCAGATAGAATAGTCAGTACATTTATTACATTAGTTTATCAGATAGAATAGTCAGTACATTTATTACATTAGTTTATCAGATAGAATAGTCAGTACATTTATTACATTAGTTTATCAGATAGAATAGTCAGTACATTTATTACATTAGTTTATCAGATAGAATAGTCAGTACATTTATTACATTAGTTTATCAGATAGAATAGTCAGTACATTTATTACATTAGTTTATCAGATAGAATAGTCAGTACATTTATTACATTAGTTTATCAGATAGAATAGTCAGTACATTTATTACATTAGTTTATCAGATAGAATAGTCAGTACATTTATTACATTAGTTTATCAGATAGAATAGTCAGTACATTTATTACATTAGTTTATCAGATAGAATAGTCAGTACATTTATTACATTAGTTTATCAGATAGAATAGTCAGTACATTTATTACATTAGTTTATCAGATAGAATAGTCAGTACATTTATTACATTAGTTTATCAGATAGAATAGTCAGTACATTTATTACATTAGTTTATCAGATAGAATAGTCAGTACATTTATTACATTTTAAAAGGTCCTTATTAATAGATTGAAAGCTGTACAATAGGAATTTACTGTAAAAACTTTGTGTGACCATGATGACAGAAGACAACTCATTTACACACAACCTATCAGGTTTAAAGAATATCGTAACCTACTCAATGCACAAAAAGTGTCATATTGTGTCACTTTTTATGTCTCTTGTCCATATACTGTTAATGTGCTACATTTTAAATTGTTCAATATTGATAAATTAGTATAAATCTATTGTCTCATCTGCAGTGAAAGTTAAGGGACCACAAATGTATCACTTATGCTTTTAAGTCAATGTAGTTATTATGGCATGACACGGGTTATGTTCTTCTCATATATGTTATGATGGTATGATACTAAACCCCTAACGGGAAGGATTGTGCCTGATGTTCATATGATGAAATCATAATCTTTCAGTCAGTTTAATTAAAGTCTGGAGCTGGCATGTCAGTTAACTGCTAGTAGTCTGTTGTTATTTATGTATTATTGTCATTTTGTTTATTTTCTTTGGTTACATCTTCTGACATCAGACTCGGACTTCTCTTGAACTGAATTTTAATGTGCCTATTGTTATACGTTTACTTTTCTACATTGGTTAGAGGTATAGGGGGAGGGTTGAGATCTCACAAACATGTTTAACCCCGCCGCATTTTTGCGCCTGTCCCAAGTCAGGAGCCTCTGGCCTTTGTTAGTCTTGTATTATTTTAATTTTAGTTTCTTGTGTACAATTTGGAAATTAGTATGGCGTTCATTATCACTGGACTAGTATATATTTGTTTAGGGGCCAGCTGAAGGACACCTCCGGGTGCGGGAATTTCTCGCTACATTGAAGACCTGTTGGTGACCCTCTGTTGTTGTTTTTTATTTGGTTGGGTTGTTGTCTCTTTGACACATTCCCCATTTCCATTCTCAATTTTATTAGTTCAATGGTTTAAATAGAAGTCGCTTAGAAGTCTGAGTCAGTGATGTTTTGTATTAAAACATGTTCAAACACCATGGTAGATGACCTTTTCTTTATTTGTTGAATTACACTTTCACGGCATCATTTTGTTGCTATCAGAAAAAATTATGTCATATTGGGTGAAAATTTCAAAATGATAAATATTTTTTAACCTGGCTAAATTTATTTGGATCCTTCAATAATCTTTAAAATGATTAATACATCAAAGTTATTCTATTATCATCATGTTTTCTTTTGAAACAAAAATATTTAAGTCGTCATATAATTATTTTCCTCAAGCTTCAAATCACCATAAGTCTGTTTTCAGGTAAAGTAAATAATCTGTTGTAAATGTTCTTTTATTTTATTCAAATCGTTATTTACATTCTCATTATTAACACGGTAGCTCTGTATTATACCATATTTTGTATTTGTGTTCATGTATATTCATACTCTACTTAAGGAGGATAATAAACATATATATTAACTTATTTTGAAATATGAATAAGCATTTTTTAAACTTGGTTTTGCAGGAAGAAATTTCAAAGCTATCAAGACAGAAAATTAAAAATAAGTGCAGAAGATGTGAGCAGTTTAAAGAAAGCCAAGAAAGGTGGCGTTCTTCATGAATGTATGCTTGACAGGTATGGACTTTATTGTTATAGATTCATTACTGTGGCTTCAGAAATGTTCAGTATTATTTGTTGTATAACACATTTTGGTGGGTTTTGTGGAAACAGGTGAACCATGAATTCAAATGGTCAACAAACTACAAATCCTCATTAGGCTTTGTATGAACAGAATGGCAAAACCACGAAACCAAATATCCATGAGAATGCAAATATTCCTCAATCCATGAAAATCGATACCCCCCCCCCCAAAAAAAAAAAACATGGAATCCTCAGTATTCCAGAGAGAAAACAAAGTCATTCAACTAGGAAGCTTAGCCTTTATAGGAAAACTGAAAAATAATCTACATAAAAAACTGCAGAAACCTTTTGCTTTAGGTACTAAAATTAGTGTTGTCAAATCGTACACTTTTGCCTAACCGGTTACTCGAATAATCGTTCGACCGATTAACCGGTTAACAGGTAATTTAAGTTGGTGTTTGAAAGTCTTGTCTTTATAACCCTACACTTAGATATAAGCTGTGGTATCATTGTCAATGTGACAACCTTCCATCCGCTTCCATTACGCTTTTTGAATTGAAGTTTGTCCTTTGGCTTCCTTGTGAAGGATGTCTTGCGAAGTTTGACTTTTAATAATCAAATACACGATGTCAACTATGGCGTTTGTACCAACTTCAGATTGAAAGTGGAGTGTTTCAATTTGAAATGATTAAGCATGTTACTTTTACTATATATCATGTATACATCGAGTACATTCACATTGGTTTGCATTTCACAATTTTTTAGTTAGAATTATGTTCAAAGTATGAATAAGCCTAGCACGACGGAGGTTACACATTTAGATGTAGGTCTACACAATATTAGATCAATAATGAAATAATGAAAAAAATTGTAAAATTTAATCGCATTTCTGATTTAAAGTACATTGTAACTGTTGAAAAAACATGTATACTAATTATGTTTCCTTAAGATATTGCCCCGAGCTGAGGGACAAGTTCTGATTATTTTAATGTTTTTTGGATTAACAATAACAATCAATGGATTGGACAATTGATCTGTCAAATTGATTACAACGACGAAATTTTTTAAATAAAACAACTAGTTAATGATTTTGATACAAATTTAGATCAAATCTATCAGAATTGAAAAAAAAGCCCGGTTAACTGGTTAGCGTTTTTAGTATTCAATATTCGGTTGTTCGACCGATTAACCGGTTAACCGGTTAACCATTGACAATGATTGACAACACTAATTAAAATAAAAGCTTTAATTGGCTCTAGACAGAAAACACCCCAATAAAAATGTCCATGCCAAGAACAAAAACCACCTCCAAATTTTGATAATACATTTTCAATCCTAAACTATATGATTGTTCCTTGTTTCATCTTAGATTTATATTCAGGTCAATGCTTTCAGCTATTTGAATAGCATGTAATGTGTTCTTATATATAAATCAAAATACTGAGTAAAGAATGTTTTATACTTTTATTAGACGAGAGAAGATGAAAGCAGATAGATATTGCAAGTGAAGACTCACATATAGAAGATATGAGTTACATGGCAGCTCTTGTGTGTTAAAAGGTCTGGAGTGAAAGAAACAAGAACAGATTCTAGCGCGATGGAAATCTTGTTTTAAAATTAGTATAGTTAATATTACAAATGGTCTATAAATTTGGTGTAGTTTTTCCAACAACTGTTGAACATTTTATTAATATATTGACAATACATCAGTTTGATCATTTAATTGCTATATACAATGTAATTTGAAAAGATTTTAATGATACTTTCCTTGTATTGTATTTTTATGCCCCACCTACGATAGTAGAGGGCATTATGTTTTCTGGTCTGTGCGTCTGTTCGTCCATTCGTCCATCTGTCTGTTCGTTCGTCTGTCCGTCCGTTCGTTCGTCCGTCTGTCCAGCTTCAGGTTAAAGTTTTTGGTCAAGGTAGTTTTTTGATGAAGCTGAAGTCCAATCAACTTGAAACTTAGTACATATGTTCCTTATGATATGATCTTTCTAATTTTAGAGACAAATTAAACTTTTGACCCCTATTTCACGGTCCACTGAACATAGAAAATGAAAGTGCGAGTTTCAGGTTAAAGTTTTTGGTCAAGGTAGTTTTTGATGAAGTTAAAGTCCAATCAACTTGAAACTTAGTACAAATGTTCCCTATGATATGATCTTTTTAATATGAATGCCTAATTATATTTTTTACCCATTTTCACGGTCCATTGAACATGGAAAATGATAGTGCGAGTGGGGCATCCGTGTACTTTGGACACATTCTTGTTAAACTTTAGAAGTCATTATGTTTTATACATCCATTTTATATTAAAAATGTACAAGTTTGTATGTTTATTTAATTGTAATCCATATTAACGCTATTTTGTGCATTTTTCCATTGATCTTTTTTTAGATAATTTTTTATATCATGCTACTCGCTTGAGATGAACATTATTGCTAGAAACTAAGGGGACATGTGGCATTGCTAATGAAATTGACATGAAATTGACATCGTAGTCATAGGTAAAATAGCGATAAACAGATTATCAATGGTCATCTCAACTTGATTGCTTTTCTCGCTTGAGCCGGTACGATCAACGATAATCTATATTTATTGCTATTTAACAAAATTTTCCTTTGATTTTACTGACTGATAATTTCCTTTCTCAGCAAAGTAGAGTGATATGAAAAATTATCGCTAGAAACTAAGGGTACATGTGGTGTTTTCAATGAAATTGACATTGAAATTGACAATGTCGTCATAGGTAAAATAGCGATAAACAGATTATCATTGGTCATCTCAGCTCCATTGCTTTTCTCACTTTCGACATACCGGCTCAAGCAGGAAAATCTGATTGAGATGATCAACAATAATCTATAACTAACACTAACTTGAAACATTAAAATTCCCTCCATAACCATCAATACAAACAGCACATGTTGTCCCCTTACAAGTTTTAGGAGATTGAGTTATTGATTTACCTCGTATTGTATATAACAATAAGGAGATGTGGTATGAATGCCAATGGGATATACACCAGAGACCACAAAACAAATATGTAATAACTGTAAGGCCTTCTACAATGACCTATCATCAAAACCCATACCATATTGTAAGCTATAAACAAAATCCTCCAAGAGACATGATTTGAAACAGTTTGTAACAGAAAACCAACAAAGCTTATATATCTAACCACATTTATATTCCTTGTCTGAAATTTAAGGAAAAAAAACTTTTTTGATAGACCATATATCCTGAATCCAATATGAACATTTTACTTTTATTCGGTGCACATAATACAAACATTTCATAAAAACACAGAACATGCCGATAAGATATATAACCAACAATTATTATTTCAAACTGCATAGCAACAGCACAGGCATAATTACATCAAATCAAATGCCCATCTTTACACACCTGTGTTAAAAATACAACTTTTTAAGTTTTATAGATCTGCATGTGCTATTATATGAAAATCTAGATGATCTGTGAGAGTAAAGCTCTCAAAATGCATATGATTAATCACAAACATATCATAACAATCATTATAGGAAACCGTAAAACATGTTAAAAATTGAAAAAGGAGATAAAACAGCTTGTAGAAACTGTTGTAATACAAACCTCAAACACCTAGCACCTTTGATTAAATATACTAACAAACAAGCAGAAAACAGCTCAAGACCACCAATGGGTCTTCAATGCAGCAAAAAAATCCTTCAAATGGCCACATAAACAATAATGTATATTAGATATGCAAAGTGGACACCATTTTCAAACTCTAAAACATAATAATGAACCAAATTTGGAAAAACACACAAGACTAACAAAGGCTAGAGATTACCTGACTTGGTATACAAGCAAAAATAGGTCAGGTTTAAACATGTTTTGTGAGATATAACTCTAGCCAGTGTGGATATATTACATAAAAGTAAAACACACACATTTGAGCTACCAAAATATACACATTGAAAAAAGTATTGCAACACCTCCATTGAAAACAGTGTAAAATGACATGATTGTAGAATGTGTATAATTTGGGTTTTTACCAAATACTTTTAATCCACTAATATGGTTTAAAATTGAATTCATGGTATAAAGTTACTTTTCATCCAATATCAATGCTACATAGATAGGTCATAACAGCTGCACGGAAATAGTTTTTTCATGTTTTTCACAAAAAATGCAAATTTTGCAGGACTAATTTTCCCAAAACATTAGTTCTGCAATAAATACAATTTTTTATGCATTTAACTCATTCAGAAATATTTGAAATGCCTAGTGTAACACACATTTTCTGTGTCAGATGTTTAGTTTGCTGTAAAAACTATTTTTTTTAAAAATCGGTATAGAAGACAAGACAAAGCTTGAATAACTTTTTCAGTGCAGCTTTAATGATTTATCTATTTAGTCTTAATTTTGCCTGAATTGCAAGTTAATAACATAAAATCAATTTTAAACCATAAGTGGATTAAAAGTTTTTGGTAAAACTCAAACTATACACATTCTACAGCTATGTCATTCAACATTGATTTCAATCGAAGTGTTGCAGTACTTTTTTCCATGTGTATATAAGAACTGTTATAAACAAGGTACTGTTAATTCAGTATTTCGATAATAAAAACTTGCATTCTACTATATGTGATAAACTTAGTCTGATGTTAGATAGACTGACAATGCATTTATTATAAGATAAAGGTAACAGTGACTTAGTTTGAGGTTGGTGGGACTGACCATCTATTACCAGGTACAAAATGAAGTTAATAGTGACTAAGTTTGAGTGATTTAGTTTAAGGTTAAAGCGCCTGGGCATCTATTACAAGGTTCGAGAAGCTAACATCTATTACAAGGCGAAGCTAACAGTGATTTAGTTTAAGGTTAAAGCGCCTGGGCATCTATTTCAAGGTTCGAGACGCTAACATCTATTACAAGGCGAAGCTTTTAAACAGTGATTTAGTTTAAGGTTTGAGAGCCTAGCCATCTTTTACACGGTGAAGGTAGCCAAGGAACAATAAACTAACTAGCAAGTTAAACATCTAAGTGTATCGGTAGAATGCTTAACTAATATGTTCTTGCCAAATATATTCATTTACATAACAATTTCTTACCTCTAAATGTGTATACTTGTAGGGTTTTGTGCCGTTGTGAAGCTTTAGTTAACGTAATATATCCTTTATCTCTTTTATTTATATGTACTATTTGCCACTGGATATTAGTAATCAAACAATCACCACCTTCTACGTAAGACCAATTCATTTGTATTTTTACGAAAAATCGTAACTCTTTATAGAACTATGAACATAAAATTATGTTTTAACACAACTGTGCTTTTTAATCATCTGCTTTGAAACTAAAACCGATATGATGATATTTCATACATCAAAAGCGTTTTTATGTGACCCTAATATATTCAGTTTTATTTCATTCCAAAGATTTTTTGTTCGATTTTTTTTTTATTATTATCATTATCATTTCAGTTACAAATCATTTAAAAACATCTATACCAGTAGCAGAGAAATTTTTAAATGATTTAAATTAACTTTTTAAAATTCTGATATAAATCCCAATTATATGAGCCCCCCCCCCCCTCCCCCCCTTATATTGTTGGGAGAATTAAGGTATTTTTAATGCACATCCTAAATTGTGTAGAAAACCTTGAAATCGACCTACTGTAGCTTGACCTTGTCCGTGGTTTAGAACAAGTTATCCTTGTTGATAAATTATACAATGGAGAATGGAGACACCTGCTCTAGAATAAAGTATTGCCATTTGTTTATCCTTATTATCATTTCCCCTCATGGACTGTAGGGAAATACACAGAATATTGATGGTAAGAAATACAGTTTTAAATGCATCTTCATTAATTTGCAACATTTAATTTGTCTTATACTTTGATATCAAAAGAAACTATGGTAGATATACAAGTACTCGGCTACGTTCACTCTGTGAAGCATTTCTATTTGTATCCATCTGATGAGTTAAACCTTATTTCAACTGATTTTTCTAGTTCGTTCTTATGTTGTAATGTTACACAACTGTCCTTTATTAGGGGAGGGTTGGGATGCTGCTAACATATTTAACCCCGCCACATTCTGTATGTATGTGCCTGTCCCAAGTCAGGAGACTTTAGTGGTTTTCGTTTGTTTCTGTGTTACATATTTGTTTTTCGTTATTTTTTTGTACACGAATGAGGCCGTTATAGTTTTCTCGTTTGAATTGTTTTACAATTGTCATTTCGGGGACTTTTATAGCTGACTATGCGCAATTGGCTTTGCTTATTGTTGAAGATCGTGAGGGGACCTATAGTTGTTAATATATGTGTCAGTTAAGTCTCTTGTGGAGAGTTTTCTCATTCGCAATTATACCACATCTTTTATTTTTTAACATTTTATACACTTTTTTAAACGAACGTTACATTTATGCAATATGGAGAAAATAACACTTTCTGCGTAATGTTTTTTGCTCATTGTCGAAGGCCGTACTGGAACCAGCATTTATTTTTACATTTTAGTTCTATTATATGGTTGTCTCATTGGCAATCGTACTCAGTTTTATAATGAAGGAATTCTCTTACCTCTTTCTATAAACTCTTGTCTTATTGTTTTAAGAGTTTCGGGCCCTGAGCAAACAACGATGGGTGTTGGGTAACATATACATCAATATTCAGCTAACGAATATATATGGTAATATTGTTTGACATTGAATTTTAAAATGACACTTTAGATATCGGTTAGCTATTTGAAAACATCATAAAAAATCTATAAATATAGCACAAACATAATAAAAACAGTCTGATATCATGGAAATGTAGTGCCAACCGCGAATTCAAATCTCTTTCTTTTAAGAAGGTCAAGGCATCTTCCGTATTGCCAAAGTATATTGATTTATTGTATTTTGATACAGGATTTAGTTCTTTTTTTGTTTGTTTACAGAAATCCTGAACGGTATTTATTTAACTGATTTAGTCCCAATAAAGAAATTAACATTATCAAAAATTAATTCATGCAAGCGAGTCAAACGGATGACAGAGCCCCGAAAAAGGTAACGATTTTTTTTTATATAATGCATTTTAACGTACATTTAGAAGAAAAATAAATACAGTGTACTGAATTCACAGGTGACTGCATTATAATTGATTGATTGATTGATTGTTGGTTGCTTTACGCCGCATTAGCACAAAAAGGCTATATCGCGGCGAGCATTAAAATTGAAGATTATGAGTATAGTTATCTTGCACATACTATATGGGACTATTCAGCTAACATAGTATACTAGTGCCAGATACTATCTCCCGTATATATACGAAACAGAAAGACATTTAACACTTATATGTCGGATTGTTCTTGCATGAATTGTACTTAAAAAAAAGAATGGAACAAAAGCATTCAGCATGTATGGTCACCGTCTAAATATTTGTTCGCGTTCGATTTTTTCAACATAGTTTATTTACTATTCAAGTTTCTTTTCATTTATCAAATGCCATCGCATCCGTAATCCATAATATTAAAAACAGGGTGTAGTAGCCGGGTGGGGGCATGGGGTTAAACAACTATGTTTCTGTCCAACAACTTATCATTATACAAATAAGGAGATGTTGTATGTTTGTCTCAATAACAATAGCGGCACTAATTTTATTTCACCAGATGCGCAGTACGACAATTATTTTCTGTTCAGTGATGCTCAAACCAAAATGGTATTTATGATTCCACTGCCGAAGCCCTTACTATTGACCCAAAATAACACGTTCATAAATTTAACATCAATAAAGACCAAAGAAATACGATTTTAACAATTAATAATTAGTTCATTTGTTCAACGGTTTCAAAAGTGATGAGTTTTAAATTTTATTCAGATGATAAAAGCCAATTTAGAATAGTACTTTATATAACTCAACGTTTGTATCACTTGATCAAAACGTGTTCGTACATATACAAGATCATACAACATACAAAAAACTTAAAATCACTATGAACTTAATATCAAATAGGAGAGCGTCATAAACTTGAGGGAAGATTTGTTAGTAATGCTTTTAAATATGTTGTAATTATGGTAAGAGTTTTTGATCGTTTCAATGATAGCAAAATGGTGCTCGAAAACAAAAATATACAAAAATGGCTTTAGTTCTCTTACTTGACATATAGTTAAGACACAAGGTTACTTTTTCAGGTCATATTTTGAACTCTAAAGTTTTGTCGCTTGCTATTCTATATCGCTTTGTTGTAATTTTATGTTCTGTGACATTTTCATCAATCAGCTTTTTAATTCAGACACATTTGTATGCGCAAATGATGATTGGAACGTAATGCCCCACAAGAAGGCAAATGTCTGTTTTTAAAGTTTGCATAGCAATACATGGTCTGGCATATTTGTTTTTAAGTGTCCCTGTATGTCTATATGTTTTAATATTTTGTATACCTTTTACAGCTGTCAACATAGTTATGGTGAGTTCTATTATTATGTTCTTTATATAAGCTTTAGTTCTTTTCATTTGTAATATTAGTATGGTCTGTTTGTTAGTTTAAAAAAGGGGGGATGATATACGGTTATCGTAATATCTATAAAACAGTTACACTCGGCAAAAGAAGTTCCCTTCAATATTACATACATACATACATACATACATACAACAATACAATGCAATACAATACAAAACAATACAATACAATACAATACAATACAATACAATACACAATACAATACAATACAATACAATACAATACAATACAATACAATACAATACAATACAATACAATACAATACAAAACAGTTACACTCAACAAAAGAAGTTCCTTTCAATGTAACATACATGCAATACAATACAATATAGTACACTACAATACAATACAAAACACTACACTTCACTACAATACAAAACAATACAATACAATACAATACAATACACTACAATACAAAACAATACAATACAATACACTACACTACAATACAAAACAATACAATACATTACACTACACTACACTACAATACAATACAATACAATACAATACAATACAATACAATACAATACAATACAATGCAATACAATACAATACAATACAATACAGTTACACTCAACAAAAGAAGTTCCTTTCAATGTTACATATATACAATACAAATACAATGCAATACTACTATTCAAATACAATACAATACAATACAATACAATACAATACAATACAATACAATACAATACAAATACAATTACAATACAATACAATACAATACAATACAACATAGGATGACATGCAAAAATGACACACAAATACTACATAGTATAGAGGAGAGTAGTGTAGTATCAGTTAAAAAATGAAACAGAACCCAAAAAGCAAAACAAAAAACAACAACATGATAATGTGGTTTAGCCAGTAGGACCGATTTTCTCATTTTTTATGATAAGACAGTACAGTGTTTACTTTTGAGCCCTCTCCAAAGTCTGCCTCGGTAGAAACTTCCAATGTAGATTCGAACACTATTTATCTACCTAGAAGATTGACTTTTTATTTTTATCCCTTCCTTTCTCGAACGACTCGCTTCCATTGCCAAGCAACTTTTGTTGCAATTACGCTAAGCGTGTCTCATTACAGAAATATTGAACTACGGTATTTAATGTGTTTTCTAATTACAAAAAAGTAATGTAGATAAAATTAAAGATTTCTGTTTTAGCAAAAGTTCATAGCAACAAACACGACATCATATTTTTTGTTCTCGAAATGGCAAACAGACGATCTGTTCAGTAAGTATCATAGACTTATAGAGCCAATAGCTTAGCTTTCTTTCTCTGTTCAGTAAGTAACGTAGACTTATAGAGCCAATAGCTTAGCTTTCTTTCTCTGTTCAGTAAGTACCGTAGACTTATAGAGCCAATATATTAGCTTTCTTTCTCTGTTCAGTAAGTAACGTAGACTTATAGAGCCAATAGCTTAGCTTTCTTTCTCTGTTCAGTAAGTAACGTAGACTTATAGAGCCAATAGCTTACCTTTCTTTCAATTATGAGTTTATCATACATACAATTATCTATCTTGACTATGCAACAAGTGTATATACTAATGATTGCAGCAACATTGTATAGAAAACAAATCTGGATATTAAGTGTATACTAGGATATTGTTTGGAAACTTTGGAATAATTATACTTTGATGGAAGATAAAAAAAATATGCGAGATTCTTTAACTTAAAAAAAAGAAAAGAAAAGGGAACAGCATCATAATACAAATGATATTGTTTACAGATCAACACAGTTATATTGAAACCGTTGGCTTAAGAAAAATTTGCTTCTATAAAAAAAAATCCACAAAGAAAACTAAAGATTGAGTAATTGGACTCCAACCTTAAAAACTGAGGGCGAATTCACATTGCTGCGGAAATGTCAGAAGTTCTTTATTACCATAAGGTGTACTGAATATATAAGATTAATAGAGTGGAATTACGTGCATTTTCATTGCATAAGAATGACTTCTTTTCAAAAATCAAAGTTGTAACAACAGAATGTTTTTACGTCTTACAATGTGCATTATCTATACAAGCCAGATAATCTGTAACAGTATATTTTTTTTATTATTATTTTCAGGTTTAGTTTTAGAGATGATTGCAACTGTATTGTTGAGTATTTTATTTGAAAGTGTAAATGTAATTGAATTTAAATTGCCTTCAGATAGGTAAGTTTTTGTTTCCATCTTTTTCATATAAAATTGAGAATGGAACTGGGGAATGTGTCAAAGAGACAACAACCCGACCAAATAAAAAACAACAGCAGAGGGTCACCAACAGGTCTTCAATGTAGCCAATATATTTATTTAAAATGTATATTGTGTATGAAGAGGTAAGTTACCAAAGGTGGGTGCAATTAAAAATCACAGACAGAAGGAAAAACCCATCAGCATGATCAACCAAATGCTCCGCAGTGCTCAGCTTTATACGACCGCAGAGGTTGAACACTGAACGGTTGGGGCAAGTTGTGATTAAATAGTTGACACAGCATAGGTTTCGGACACAGAATAAATGTGGTGTTATGAACTTATAAATTTTTTTTTGCCTTTGAGCAATTCACTATGCTGTGTTTTCATAATCCTATAAGTAAAAATGTAATTATAAGTATTAAATGCCTTTTTTGTAACTTTATAGGGTTGTAAAAGCGTTGACTGTGCGCACATTTTTAGTATGAAGCGCTTCCGATTAAGGGTAGGCAAGCTAGCCTCATGGTCAATATATAGTTGAATAACAAACCAATGACAAAGACATCAAATCTTCTTTATTCAAACTCAAGAATGAAAAGCTATCGGATAAAAGCAAATCAAAACTGAGAATATTAAATAAAATAAAACCTTATGGAGAACTTGAGATGAATGCAATTACTCTGGAAGGGTTCTACTCCACTATCAGAACCTGTCGGATCTTTGAAGATAATTATACAATCCAGTGTTCAGTCGCATACAGTTGAATGTAAGCAATTATAGGTAGCCGTCTCTTAAGAAAAAATGATTTTACGAAACACCAATATGACAAACAATAGCCAACGACAAGAACAGAACAACAGGCTCCTGACTTGAACATGTATACATTAAAAGAGGCAATTCTAACAACTAAATCTAAGTTTTTTCCTTTTCCAGATTAAAATTATATATTTCCATAAACAGTTTGAGAAAAGCATGAGCTCGTGCAACTCCAATATATTTGTATCGGAAAGATGTATGACCATTTATATTCTATACAATATATTTAATATAGCAATACATATTAACTTACGTTTTAACAGGTCGGGACCACTACCTTATATGGAAATGCATAAATTAGCATACTTATGTTCTCGCACATGTAATTGTTTATTTACATGTGACGCAATTTATTTTGACCTAGGTTTTTGACCAATCCACTAAATGAGTCACAATGCATGATGGACTACTACGTGTTTACAATCAACCAAGAACACGTGTTATTTACTGAAATACAACACATTTTTTCGTGCAATGCGGGATTCACAATTTCGCTTAGTTTTTCATTTTGTGTATCCTCATTTATAGTTCGTGATATAAAGTATTACTTCCATGCTCAGATTAACGAAGAGTTGTTTCTATGCGAAGAAAAAATGGTTTGAATTACCCGATATATAGCCATTAACATGTTTGATGATGTCACAGAGATTTCATGTGTTTGTCCACCAGAAGCAACGAAATAACAGCGAAAGAACACAATTACCCATGAGACAAACTTACTGGTGTAAAGTAAACCGTCGATAACAGCCGGTGCTGATATTCAAGAGTACAGCAATGTCCGTATAGATAATTAAAGGCAAATGTGGGATCCTGGAATTTTGTGTTCATAAAAAAGGCGAAGCAATATTTACATACATGGCAGTGTTAACAAAATCTATAAGTATTTTTGTTGGTCACATTTCAGTATATGGGACTTCCAAACTGTTCCCTTTTTTTTTTAAGGTAGTGAAGTCAGCAACTGTAGTTTCAGTTTGTTCTTTTTTTAACGGGCTCAGACATTTGCCAAACTGAATAAAATCATTACAGCTGATTTCTTAAACCTGCAAAGTAAAACTTTGGTTGGCTTGCTTGCTTTGTTTGTATAGTTGTTTATGCAAGCTTTGAAAATTAGTTTGACATCTTTATACAATATATATATATAGGCATAGTTTAACTTGTATATTTTATATTTTGTACAATATACAAACAAAGCAAGCAAGCTAACCAAAGTTTTGCTCCACATGCATTAGTAAATAAGCTGTAATGGTTTTATCTATATGTATGTGCGACAAGGTGGAAAATTTGATATATTTTGTGAAAATTGCAGCGTTGGATCTATAATAAAAAAGAAAATGTGGTATGATTGCCAATGAGACAGCTGTCCACAAGAGACCAAACTGACACAGAAATGAACATTTATAGATCACCGTACGGCCTTCAACAATGAGCAAAGCCCATACCACATAGTCAGCTATAAAAGTCCCCGATATGACAATGTAAAACAGTTCAAACGAGAAAACTAACGGCCTTAATTATATAAAAAAAAAATGAACGAAAAACAAATATGTAACACATAAACAAACGACAACCACTGAAATACAGGCTCCTATACAATGTATTTTTTTTTGATGGGATAGATTTCTTGTCCTTTTATATATTTAATTGGGCCGTTTTTTTTTGTTTTTTGTGTTTTTTGTGTTTGGATTGTTTTACACAAGTAATTTTTGGGTCATTAATAGCTTACTTTTCAGCATTGGACCTATGACTGCTTACCTTACTAAATTATGTCTTTGTTGGAAAGATGTCTCAATTGGCACTCATACCTCATCTTCTTATTTCTATATACAAAGCACGTTTTAGAAAAAAAATAATAAGCAATATGGCACTCACTATGATCCAGAGACTTTGAATATTGGAGATATTTTACATATGTCAACAGGACAGCAGCCGAACGATAAAAAAACCTCTGAGGTATATTTTTTGATAAAATTAGCAACAAACGGATATTATCGATGGATGAATCTATAACAAATGTATTGAGCTATATACCGTACCCGCTCAGCGGAGAATCCAGGGGGGCGGGGGTTCCGGGGGATGGACCCCCTTTTTTTGGACGATCTGTGCATTTGGATGGGGACATGTAGTTGGAACCCCCTCCCCTTTTGTCCAGGGTTAGGACCCCCTTTTTAAAATGGCTGGACCCGCCCCTGCCGCTTTCATAACACTTCTTTTTAGCATACTGAATATTATGATGTTCTTACTATTAGTTCTGGTCTTGATAAAAAAAATACACATTCAGTACAGAAAGAAGTGTTTCAATGAAAGTTTCGTGTTTTTCTAGGCAGAAATGATTTTGCAATGACATTATACAGGTTTAAAAGAGCTCAAATGATTTTCTTACTGGACTGTGGTCACTTCATTGGATATTTCACTGTGTCATGTCGTGAAATTAATGCAGGTTCAATTCAAAACAATAGTCCAGCGGATATCAGAATAATTGATCACTTTATGGTAAAAGCATGAAACTTGGCAAAATGAAAGATTAAAGGGTATAAACAAAATTCAGATATGGAGCCACGTAAAAAAAATCCAATATGGCCGCCAAATTCAAGATGGCCGCCATAAGTATAACATTTTTCACTTGATGAAGTATTTCAATTCTAATGAGTTCCAAAGATGTCAGAAACTTAAGGAAATACAATTCAGATATGACATTTATTATGTTGTTAAACCTTATGGTACAGAAATCATAGAAAATGGCGTCCAAATTCAAAATGGCGCGTCAAAATGTCTAAGTTTTACCATATTCGAATGTATACACCATTATTATGTGATAGAAAGTTATCAAAGCAGTAAAACTGATCTTTTTGATATCGACAAAGGGTTACAATGTATCACTTTTACCTGGGTACGAAGATAATATTTTCAAAATGGCGGCAATATTCAAAATGGCGCCGTTTAACATGTAAAAATTTGACGTTTGTTTTTGAATATGATATAAAATGATTAAAAAATAATGGATCCAAATGCAGGGTAATCAAAATAAAGCACAGTCTCAATCGGTTTCTCTTTCACAGTCCGGTGAGCATTTGCATAATGCTGTGCATTTTAATGCTGCTTTTAAGCATTTACATGCACCTCGACATCCTTTCTTACAGCCACAGTGGATGAGCTCTTGGCATGACATTGAAGCTTCAGCAAGCACAGACCAGAATGGTACCCAAGTACCATCAAGTTTTTGCCAACCAAATAAATCTGGCGATGGCATACCTGGATTTGAAACTAAACAATTTCCCCAAATAACACTTCCTTGGTAAACTGCACGTTTCGTATGTTGAAGAAGTGCATCTCTTGTTGGAGGAATATTGTCTATTGTTCTTGTCTTTTGTGTGAATAACTGTTTTCTTAACTCATTCACCGTATTAGCTGTACTAGACCGATCATACAAAAGAACAACATACCGTTCTATTACTTTCAACACTTTTAAAATTTCAACTTCATTTGGATTCTCAATAATCTGCAGAAATGCATCTGACAACTCCTCATATACGGACCATGTGTCCCAAGCTGATTTCTTACCTTTCCCAGAAAAAGCTGAGACTGTGTCACAACCGGTAAAGGCATGGAACAGTGGAAAGACTTTCGATTTCAATGGTCCTAGAGCAAGGCACAATTCATGAACTGAAATATATCGGAAGTTCTTTCCAGTACCAAAACCTATCCACAGCTGTTCAATTTGCAGTCTGTTGAAACAAGAGACAGACAAGACAACAACATCTGTGTCAACTGTTCTGATCAGTATTCTGTTATGGCCTTTCAGGGAAGCATCTAAGGCATGCAACAACATTCTAGTATCAGCTTCCTCGTGTGAACATGGGCTTAACAATTCATAGCTGTGTCCTGCAGTATTTCCAAGGGCGTTGATCTTGTCAGTTACTACGATCTCATTGTCGATACCAACACTGGTTATTTTATCAGCGAGAAAATGAAACAACTCAATTTTATTTTCATCTAGACGCAAGAATTCCTGCCAATTTCCTGGTACATTCGTTTCATCTTGAACTCGTCTTCGAATACCTTTCCCACGTTTTCCTCGAGTAGACGCCTTTAAGCTATTGTCAATGTATGTGTCAAATACAATGTCAATTCTTTGTACATTTTTTCCAATATTCTGAATATACGGTACAAACACTTTTAAAGCGTATTCATTAAATGATTTGACATTGACAGGCTTGAGCATATTAACAACTGCAGATCCATCAAGAATAACAGAAGACACTACAGGTTGAACATCTGTTGGAGGGGTTAATCTCTCCAGACATTTTGAAAGAAGGTCAGCTTTTGTTCCTAGACGTATAGTACCATTTTGACTAAGCGATGGAGGGAAAGCATGATTCTCATGTCTGAAGAAATCGTCAAGGTTTCCATCTCTTGATTGACAAGCAATATACAATCTTGAAAATAAAGAACAATTACTTTTCAAAGCCATTAGCTTGTGATCTGTCGTAGACGTTTTCTTTGCAGGAGGTGGTGTTTGAAAAAGTGGTAACTTATTCCTCTTGATAGTATTAAAGACAGACGTTGTTCGATCAACAAGGCGTTCTTTCGTATACTTTTCAAACTGTTCTTGTCCCAATGATTCTATTGTGTTAACAGTTTTAACAACTGATATGTCAACAATGTTCTTCGAATCTAATACAAGCAAATCCTTACTTGTCTCTAAAAATGGATTTCCAAGATCATCAATTACATCATACAAAGACACAATGTCATTTCGGAAAGATTCTTGAAAGGATAATGTTTGTTCATGATGAAGTTTATTAGATGCGTTAGTGTTCACAAAGCATTCAGTGACATTTTCAAATTCATTTACCAACCTAGCCATTTCAGGCCCTGCAACCATCCATCTACGAAGCGCCCCTGGATTTTCCGTCAACCCAACAGCACCACCATCTGCTTTAACACAAGCATTATTTTGTTCGTGGGCTTGATCAATAGCCATACAGGAAAATTTCTTCTCTGTCTTGTTGACAACAAAGTTGCCGTCAAGGAATGCTCTATGAGTTTCTGGGTTCGTTTTTGGTAACTGAACCATATCACGCAGATGAATTGGTAGCCATCGTGAATAATTGGTGTGATCCAAGGCAAAAAACCAAGGAATGATCTTTGAGAGAGCTTCAATATATAATGAAAAGTTAGCCTCACGTATAGACCTTATAAATATTAATACTGTCAATTCAAATCGGAGAGTTATATACCAAAATTTAAAATGAGGAGATTCTTTAGATCGTTCCAAACACCACTCTTCAAATTCTAAGGTAACCTCATCATCCCTCAAAATATCTTTGTATTGACAGTAAGCATTTGATAATAGACGGTAAAGTGTGCATGCTGTAACTTGGTGTGCTCTACGTGTTTTTGTAACATGAGAAGCCTTTAGAAATGAATCAGCTGTACCTGGTGATGTAACCTGTGCATTTACTAAAACACTAGTCCATCCACTATCTTCAAGCCAACTACCAAGTGCTTTGAACGCAGCCATCTCTATGTGTAGGCCACCGAACATCATAACAAAGTGATCCTCACCATACATCTGAGGCCAGTTCCACTGTATTAGTTTTGCTACAGTGAAAAGGGGTTGGTCAAAAGCAACAACTGGCGTTTGGCCAGGATTTAGCTTTCTAACAGCGCTACGAATAATGTTCAATGAGTGTCGTATCATTGCAACAGATTTTGCTTGCTCATGAAACAGAGGTAAAAGGGCAGACACTGCTGGTAATTTATTCCCATCTGGCAGGACTGCAGCATGATAGGCGGACCATGAAATATTTGTACCCACTGTAGCACTAACACTTGAATTTTCTGCAACATGTTTCAGCCATTTGAATTCCCCTTTTAATGCAGCTGGGAATGAGAACATATCAATTGAAAGTTCTCCTTCAACTAATGGAATATCTGGTTCGTTGAATCTTAGTACAGCTGGTGGAAGGTTTGAATAACTCTCTGGTAAAAGAGAAACTCTCTTTGACTGACATTTCAACATAGTTTCAGATTGGTCCAATGCTTGAACAACGCCTTGAGCATCCTCTGAAATATGTTGGAATAAAGATATACCTGTACCATGGAATGAGTCTTTTGACGATATACTGCTTGGATTGTGATCAATGTTGTCTACAGCAGATGAAGTGAATACATTTTGCAATAGATTGGTAGGGCAAACAATACCTTCTTGAACATAACGACGACAAGCATCATTGGCCATTGAAGTAGAAATTTCTAACACTCGATCGTAGGAGACAGACAGTCCAAGTTTGAAGAAAGTATCTACTAGATCACGTTTTCTAGTCTTACAGTGGATCATGACTCCCAAATAAACACAAACTGGAGGTTCATGATGTTTCATGTGACGGTTTGATTGTTTCTTTGTACAACTATACATCAGAAGCTGTGCTATTGTTAATGTCGACTGAGAATAGGAACGGTCCTGAATGTTGGGTCCAAACTGAATCATACTGATTAAAGAAAGCAATGACTGGGGTACAGAAGCTTCCTGACATCCCTTTGGGAAGGTTCCTTTGAATTCTGAATTTAATGAGAAAATATCTTTACGAACAAACGTAGCTGCTTTAGATATGTTGACAAACTCATTATCAAAGTCTTCTAAGCAGACTCTCTTCAGTGCAGGACCAATGTCATCTTTGAAAGCAAGAATGTTTTCACGGCCTTGTTTGTAAGCATCTAAGTCTGGGAAATTAGATACGATTCTGTCTTTTAGTCGTGAACTATTAACTCTAGATGAAACATCTGCACCTAGACATGTGATTCTTTCCGTATACAGTTTACATAGATCTGACAATTTGTAAACACTTATGGTCTCATCGCACGACCTTGTCTCATTTATATAAGAGACAAGTTCTGAAAATGCAATGCCATGGATTTGCCTTTCTTTCTTAGATTCGACATTATCATTTTTCATTTCAATTCGAGATGCACGATTATATAGGGAAACTAAACATTTAGAGTGGTACTTTGCCTCCTGTGCAATTAGATCACCAGCACTTAACTTTGCAAGCAACAATGTGTCGTTCAATTTCACTGCACATTCTCTCACACGTGTATCTTGTCCAAATGTTGAGGACTCATGAAGGGCTTCTTGGCCATTTTCATTACAGAAAAAGCACACAGACGGGTTACTGATAGACTGAACGGAAAAGCTATGTCTAGTCTTTTTTTTAGATGTGGTGGCTTCATCTATACTCTCACGTAATGTTCGTTTTTCTGCTCTATTCAACTTTGTCCTGTTTAGTTTTAAGTTGCAAGATTTATGCCAACATGCCTTGTGATCAATAAAAGACTGAGCTATTCCAGATCCCTCATCTAAGTTTTCAACGCACACATTAATGCCTTCAGGCATTAATCGCAATGCATGAAACTTCTTAATATTGTCAGCTAAAGATTGATAACCAGCCCCAACATTGAGACGTTTAGAATCAAATGGGCATATCAGTTTTTCATCTATAATTTCTTGGCATAGGATGCAATTTGCCCAATCAATATTATTTGATTTAGTTGGTTTGTCATATTCTACACTTGATACCCTGAATGTCTTTTCAGTAGCCATGTTGTAAGAACTATGATCGTAAATTTGTTTAAATATTCCTTGTGGATAACTTCTGTATGCCAGACGCGTGTTTCGTCTACAAATGACGTATCAGTGACGCTTGAATCACAAAAGTCAAAAAGACAAACAAAATGTATGTAATTCAAGATGATGACCTGAAATCTTGAAATTTTCGCAAAACTCAACTATTTGTTAATTGTTAATGGCTTTCCAGATAAACACGATATAATGTTTAAAAATAAGACTTTTGGCGGCCATTTTGAATTTGTCGGCCATTATCGAATTGTTTTCCATATTCAGAAAAGATGAATTAGCATCATATTTAGCAATATACAATGTTTTGTGATTTTATTTTCAATGTTCAATTTAACTAATTTTTTTTTATTCTGCCTAATGACTGTTGGCCGCCATTTTGAATTTGTCGGCCATTTTGTGATTAGTTTTGATTGTTCAATATTCGTTAAAGATTAATAAGCATCATTACTAGCAATATGCATTGTGGTGTGCTTTTATTTTCAATTGATAAATTGTACCTTATTTTTTGACTCCGTCTCATGACTGTGGGCGGCCATTTTGAATTGGCGGCCATTAAAGAATAATTTTTTATTTTTCCATATTCAGAAAATATTAAGTACCATCATTACTAGCAATATGCGTTGTGGTGTGCTTTTATTTTCAATTGATAAATAATACTATATTTTTGGACTCAGCTTCATCACTGTTGGCAGCCATTTTGAAATTGGCGGCCATTGTGGAATTTTTTTTGATGGCTCCATATCCAAAAATTTTTAGAAGCATCATAACTAACACTGTGCAAAGTTTCATGCTTTTACCATTAAGTGATCAATTTTCCCAAAATATTGGACTTAGCTGCTGGACTACAATGCACAAAACCGGTTTAACTATTTTGCAAGGCGAAAAAGAAAGTCGAATCGTGAAGCCAATAAACAATATTTTTTTAATCTGAGCATGCAAATTGAAGATTACGTTATATATTTTACATTAAATATATTTGCAGAATAAAAACTTTGGTAATGAGAGTCCCAGACAATATATTAATTGACTGTTTCCCCACTAATTCCACGTGTTTTAAGTAGTAGTTTACTTGTAGTAGCCCACAATGCATTGTAGTTCATTGAGTCGATTGGTCAGTTTTTCAAGGCCATATTGGCCTTGTGTTTTGGAAATTACTATGCAAATATATTCTGACGTCAGAAAATCTAGAGTTCTCGACCTGTTTAATGTAAACTTAATTTATTCAATTTGTACTTTTTAGGTCGGATAATGAAGAAAGAGTAAAGAAAGTATCATATTCACTTATTTGTAAGAGATCTGCCATTCACGTGATCCGTGTTATATTAGGATACACATTAATGCTATGTGTGATGACAATGAATTCCTGGATTATTGTTTCTGTAGTTGTTGGGTGTGCCATTGGATATTTTCTGTCCCGTCCCTGGGTGTACACTACAAAAACCAACTTGTCAAGACCGAAGACGAACAGTTTACTAATGTCAGACTTGTCTTATCCACTTCTGGTATTAAAGACCGAAATTTGAATTATACAAACACAAAAATAAACAACTTCAAAGACACATACATCTAAATGATAAATGTGTAGCCACTTTGTTCATAAAACCTTTTCATATTTTAATGCACCACCCATTGTTTTTCTTCATATAT